>NW_019228585.1:138579-141608 GCF_002742605.1 Olea europaea var. sylvestris
CCTTTAGCCTTTTTTTTTTTTTTTTTTAATACTTGTACACTTGTTTAGTGTATGATCCAAATGTATGGTGGTGATGGATAACAAGTGGGGTTGATTATAAGTAATTAGTAGCCTAAAGACCTATATTTGCAAAGGAAATCTCTAATCTTCCAACTAATATAATCCAACCCTCTATCTTTCATTATTAGCAAATGTATCCCCAAATCTAAACTTATATCCAACTTACATATCCAAAAAAAATTGTAGATCGTAAATTAATTTAATCATTTGGTCAATTGAAGTCCTAACAAAATAATCGACCACATTCAATTTCAAACTTGACTTAAGTTTCGACTAACTAATAATCACTTCATGTATACGCAACATTTAACACCTCATGCTTGTAGTCATTAGCTATCTCTAACATTAACCACTACAAAAGTGGTGTCCCCTTTTCTTATGGCCAAAAATAGTATTGAAAGTTAAATCGCCATCTTAAAGAAATTTAAATCAGCATAAAATTTCGGAGTATTACAAAACTGTTTGAAATTTAAACTGTCCGACAGCGTAATGTCACGTGGCAAAGTGTGTTCATATTGTAAGGTTCTTACCGATTGAACTTTGCCATTTGTACACTGATTTTTTACACGTTGTTTGACACTTGCATTGTTGTCAAGTGTCAATTGGAAGGAAAAACTGTTTGAAATTTAAATAGTCCAACAGGGTAATGTCACATAGTAAAGTGTAAACTAAGGTGTACACCATAGTGTACATGTCGCAATCTTCTTATCGATTGAACTTTGCTATTTGTACAATAATTTTTGACACGTTGTTTGACACTTACATTGTTGTCAATTGTTAATTGGATGGAAAAACTGTTTGAAATTTAAACTGTCCAACGGGGTAATGTCTTGTGGCAAAGTGTAAAGTAAAGTGTACACCATAGTGTACATGTAGCAAGTTTTTTACCGATTGAAGTTTGCTATTTGTACACTGATTTTTGACATGTTGTTTAACGCTTGCATTGTTCTCAAATGTCAAATGGTTAGGAAAACTATATGAAATTTAAACTATTCAGCTGGGTAATGTCACGTGGATTGATCTTTGCTATTTGTACACTGATTTTTGACTCGTTGTTTGACACTTGCATTGTCAACAAGTGTTAATTCGATGGGAAAACTGTTTGAAGTTTAAACTGTCCAACACGGTAATGTCTCGTGGCAAAGTGTATACCATAGGGTACATGTCGCAACTTATCGATTGAACTTTGCTATTTGTATACTGATTTTGACATGTTGTTTGACACTTGTATTGTTGTCAAGTGTCAATTGGATGGGAAAAACTATTTGAAATATAAACTGTCCAATAGGAAAATGTCACATGGTAAAGTGTAAACTCAAGTGTACATGTGGCAAGGTTCAAACCGATTGAACTTTGATATTTGTACACTGATTTTTGACACGTTGTTTGACACTTGCATTGTTGTCAAGTGTCAATTGGATGAGAAAACTTTTTGAAATTTAAACTGTCCAACAGGTTAATGTCACATGGCAAAGTGTAAACTAAAGTGTACACCATAGTCTACATGTCGCAAGGTCCTTACGGATTGAACTTTGCTATTTGTTCACTGATCTTTGACACGTTGTTTGAAAATTGCATTGTTGTCAAGTGTCTATTGGACTGGAAAATTGTTTGAAATTCAAACTATCCAACAAGGTAATGTCACGAGGAAAAGTGTACAAGTCGCAAGGTTCTTACCGATTGAACTTTGATATTTGTACCCAGATTTTTGACAAGTTCTTTAACACTTGCATTATTGTCAAGTGTCAACTGGATGGAAAAACTATTTAAAATTTAAACTGTCCAATTGGGTAATGTCATGTGGCAAAGTGTAAACTAAAGTTTACACCATAGTATACAAGTAGGTTTTTATCGATTGAACTTTTTTATTTGTACACTGATTTTTGACACGTTGCTTGACACTTGCATTGTTGTTGAGGGTCAATTGGATGGGAAAACTATTTGAAATTTAAATTGTCCAACAGGGTAAAGTCACAAGGCAAAGTGTAAACTAATGTGTACAACACAGTGTATAAGGCGCAATGTTCTTACCGATTGAACTTTGCTATTTGTACATCGATTTTTGACACGTTGTTTGACACTTACATTGTTGTCAAGTGCCAATTGGATGGGAAAATTATTTGAAATTTAAACTGTCCAATAGTGTAATGTCACGTGGCAAAGTGTGATTTAAAGTGTACACCATAGTGTACATGTAGCATGGTTCATACTGATTGAACATTGTTATTTGTACACTGATTTTTGACACGTTGCTTGACACTTGCATTGTTGTCGAGTGTCAATTGGATGGGAAAACTGTTTGAAATTTAAACTGTCCAACAGGGTAAAGTCACAAGGCAAAGTGTAAACAAATGTGTACAACACAGTGTACAAGGCACAAGGTTCTTACCGATTGGACTTTGCTATTTGTACACTGATTTTTGGCACGTTGTTTAACACTTGCATTATTGTCAAGTGTCAATTGGATGGGAAAACTACTTGAAATTTAAACTGTCCAATAGGGTAATGTTACGTGGCAACGTGTAAACTAAAGTGTACACCATAGTGTACATAAAACAAGTTTCAATCAATCGAACTTTGCTATTTCTACGCTGATTTTTAAACGATATTTGACCCTTGCATTGTTGTCAAGTGTCAATTGGATGGGAAAACTATTTGAAATGTAAACTATCAAACAAGGTAATGTCACGTGGCACAGTGTAAACTAAAGTGCATACCATAGTGTACATAAAGCAAGTTTCTAACCGATTGAACTTTGCGATTTCTACCCTGATTTTTGTCACGTTGTTAGATACTTGCATTGTTGTCAAGTGTCAACTAGATGGGAAAGCTGTTTGATAATTGAACTATGCAACAGGGTAATGTCACATGGTTAAGTGTAAACAAAAGTGTACACCGTGGTGTACATATCGTAAGGTTCTATTCGATTGAACTTTTCTATTTGTACACGAATTTTTGACACGTTGGTT
>NW_019228585.1:141939-144533 GCF_002742605.1 Olea europaea var. sylvestris
AAATTTAAACTGTCCAACTGGTAATGTCACGTGGTAAAGTGTAAATTAAAGTATACTTGTAGCAAGGTTCATAGCGATTGAATTTTGCTATTTATACACTGATTTTTGACACTTTGTTTGACACTTGAATTGTTGTCAAGTGTTAATTGGATGGGAAAAATGTTTGAAATTTATGTTGTCCAACAGGTTAATGTAAAGTGTAAACTATAGTTTACATGTAGGAAAGTTCATACCGATTGAAATTTGCTATTTGTGCATTGATTTTTGACGCGTTGTCTAATTCTTACCTTGTTGTCAAATGTCAATTGGATGGGAAAATTGTTTGAAATTTAAACTGTCCAATAGGTTAATGTCACGTGGTAAAGTGTAAACTAAAGTATACACCATAATCTGCACCGATTGAACTTTACTATTTGTGCACTGATTTTTGGCACGTTGTTAGACACTTGCATTGTTGTCAAGTATCAATTGGATGGGAAAACTATTTGAAATTTAAACTGTCCAACAAGATAATGTCACATAGTAAAGCGTAAACTAAAGCGTACACCACAGTGTACATGTTGTAACGCCCCGACCCCTAGTGGGCCGGAACGCTACTTACTTTACTTAGCTTAACCAGTGGTTTAGTAACAAGTGTATACGTTTTAGCGGAAGCTTACATCTTCGGATAATAATTTAAATAACAATACTTCAGATACTTTAAACAAAAACACTGAATCATTTTTCAAAACAACAAAATGTAATTTATTTGAAGAAATCATAACTTGTTCTCGCATTCTGCATTATTCAAAACTTTAAAAGAATAACATTGGAAAGCATTTCATAAAAATAAATCCAAATCACTTATTCACCGAATTTCCATGGGCTCGTTGCATCATTCTCCATCTTCTCCTCCATCCATGCTCGAGGTAGAATTCCTTCAATCTGTAGAGATGGGACTATACCCGTGAGTTGAAAAACTCAATAGGTGTCATAGGTGCATTCGTGATCAAACTATATATTTCAAAACATTAACTTTATAACTTTTCATACATGCCGTACCCGGAGGCACCATTTGATATGAAAGGATATGCCGTACCCGAGGGCACCATTTGGCATACGAACATTTCTTCAACATAGAAGGGTATGCGGTACCGAAGTACCATTTGATATACAACCATTAACATAGAGGGATATGCTGTACCGGAGTACCACTTGACATACAAACATTAACATGAATCGAAACTTATAACTTAACACGATTAAACACATGGCACCTCTACCTATCTTGATTGATGCTTTTGAAACTTTGAAAATTTGGATTGAAAACTTCGATGAAACTTGGACGTTGAAAGAAATGCACTCCTTGGATGTTTGAAAACTGTTGAGAATTGATGCTTGAAAACATTTCTTAAGGAAAAATAGTTTTCCTCCCTCTCTTTTTCTCTCTTGGAAACTCTTTCTTTAGTATGTAAAAGCTCTTGCTTTTGGTGTGAGAAAAAATGAGTGAAATGAGGTCTCTATTTATAGGTAAATATTCCATAACTTAAAACAAATGAAGGATCAAATTTCATTTAAGAGAGAAAACATGGGTGCCATTTAAGTTTGAGATTAAATGCTTCAATTTAGTGGGGTTTTTATTGCCAAAAACGTGGGTGGCCCCTTGAGAAAATAGTTGATGAAAATAAATATTTAAATTCTAGAGAAAAACGAGAATTTTCATTTCAGGCAGTTTCGATCGACCGGTTGTAGTCCGGTTGACACTGCACAGTCTTCAGTGTTTCTATCATAACTTCTTCTCTCGATATCTGATTGAGGTAATTCAAAGTGACTTGGAAAGTAACTTAAAGAGCTACAACTTTTATTTAAATATCATTTTCCAAATTGAATGTTTCCTATGTCTAAAATAGGTCTCAAATGAGACTAAAAATCTGAAGTATACTTTAGTCATCCAATATTCATATCTTAGTGCCACTAAGGTGTCTAGAATTATTTGGGGTTCTACATCCCCCACACCTTAATTAAAATTTCGTCCTCGAAATTTATCTTCTGATTGGGCGAATAGTGTTGGATACTTGTCTTTGGCTTCTTCTTCTTTTTCCCAAGTGGCTTCTTCTACGCCATGATGATTTCACTGTATCTTAACCAGCTGAATCTCTTTATTCCTTAGTTTATGCACTTTTCGATCCAATATCTTGATCGGTAGTTTCTCGTACGACAAATCTTTCTATACCTCCAAGCTTTGATAACTCACTACATGATTAGGATCATGTACATACTTCTTTATCATCAATATATGGAACACATTGTGCACTACACTTTTGTTTAAAACTTTGCCACATGACATTACCCTGTTGGATAGTTTAAATTTTGAACAGTTTTCCCATCCAATGTAACGCCCCAAATTTTATTGACTTAAATTTGAGGAGTTACCGATATCATTCCATAATCATACATCAAGCGGAAATAAAATTTCAAACTTAAAAACCTTAATTTATTGAAACTCAAACACTGAATCAAATAAACATAGTGTCATAAATGGAATTAAAGAGAAACATAAAATGTCTTAACAAATTTATTATGGATTCCTAAAAAAATTTCTTTTACTTGGCAAC
>NW_019228585.1:146541-149815 GCF_002742605.1 Olea europaea var. sylvestris
AGCTCCTAAGCATATAAGAATATAGGCAAGTAATTCAGATATAGATAGATTACCTGCTGTCATGTCCTAATTCTCAGTTGCCTCTTGTTGGGTTAAAGCAAAGACTCTAGCCGGTCCCTTTTTGCTTTGATCGTTGTCCCTCTTTGGTGGGGGTTCCTGACAATTGGTAGCAATATGACCTTGCTTTCCACATCGATAGCATACATTCTTTCCATACAAACACTCACCTCTATGAGCCTTATTGCACTTAGGACAAGGAGTAAGAACACTATTCGGCTTGTTTGACTCTAACCGCCTTTCAAAACTAGCCCTCTTATTTTGTCCATTTCCTTTACCTTCGTTCGTCCCATTCCATTTCCTCTTTCCTGAAAATTCAGTACTTTCTTGAGTTGTTTGATCGAGTTCTAGTCGATTTGCAATTGCTTGCGCTCGTTGTAGAACTTGACTGTACGTGGTAAATTCATGAGATGCTATGATTCCTCCAATTTCTGGGCGTAGTCCGAGCTCAAACCTTCTAGCTTTCTTTTGCTCTGTATTCACTAGATGCGCTGCATACCTAGAAAGTTGTTCGAACTTCCTCTCATAATCAACCAATGTCATTTTTCCCTGCTTAAGTTGCAGAAACTCTGTCTCCTTACGATCTCTCAGGGCTTGTGGAAAGTATTTTCCCATCACTTCCTCTTTGAATCGTGCCCAGGTGAGGTTACGTTGTTGTGCCTCAGTCCTAGTCCGTGAAACGGACTCCCACCAGTGGCCAGTTGCATCAACTAGCATGAACTCTGCACATAAAACCTTTTGGGCATCGGTGCAAGAGAGATGCTTGAAAATTCGTTCCAAACCCCTTATCCATTCCTCGGCCGCTAGAGGGCCAGTTATCCCATTAAAGGTAGGGGGCTTGTAACGACGAAACTGTTCCACAATTGAGTTAGTGTTGTTAGTGTTTGCACTAGCAGGGCCAGCCTGTGCTTGTTGTCTACCCAAATCTTGTACCGCCCTTAGCAAATCCCTGATGATGGTAGCTTGATTTTGTTGTTGTCTCGACATTTTCTTAACACAAATAAAATTTTAATTTAGAAGAAAAAAAATTGATAAAACACTCTAATATTATTAATAATCTTTGTAATAATAAATTTCCAAATCCTTAAAATAGAAAAATTTTTTTTTAAAAAAAAAAATAATAATTAAATCAAATAAATAATTAAATAATCAAACTTTTTCTAAGCAAATAAATAACACTTATTTCTAATTCCAGTGAGTCCTAAAAATCGTCTTTTTATGAAGTCTCGTCATCCGAAGTAATGCATGACTCAGGCTCCGAATCCATAACCCAATCAATGAAATTTTGTGGTTGGACTTCTTGCTCAGGGTCTTCTAACTCTGGTTCGATCTCCTCCTCTGGGTCCTCCTCTAGGTCTTCCTCTGGCTCTGGCTCTGGCTCTGGTTCGGGTATGGGTACGGGTTCGGGTTCGGGCTCGGGTGCTGGTGCTTGTTGTCTGTGATTCCATAAAAATATGATATCTTCACAGTATCCTTTAAAATCAATCTTATCCCAATCTTCTTCCAAATATAAATCATAGTCCATGTCCCTCACGAAATAAGCCACGTCTCTCCATTGAGGTCACATAGTGCTTATAAGGTGATATATCGACAGGATTGTCCCCTCATTATATCCAAACGACCTTGCTCGCTCCCACTTAGAAAGGAAATCTTCAACGTGTTCAACAAAAGTTCGCTCCCATCTCACTTCATAATTTATGTAGTTCTCAATGGCCATTTCAGCATGCTGGAGGTACGTTGGGCTATTTCTAGTCATCCTAATCACATGACAAGTATATTTCAATTATGCTTAAATTTTATTAATGGTAACACACTGCCTTTTATGTTCGCATAACTCATTATGTAGATAAAATATCATATTTCTAACGGTAGTTCATTAAAAGTATATTAGAAAAATAATTCATAAAATGGAAGCAATATGTTTAACATCATGTTTGCATTTTATACTATAACATTTATCTCATTTCGGACATTTTTCTTATCAGATATAAGAATGTATACCTCATGCTCAGAATTAAATTTAAATAAAGCATATTAAGTAATACCTTTGGTCCGTCAGATGGTAGTTGATTGGTGGATGCTAGGTACCAAGAACCTCGTTAAGATTCTTGTTTAAAAGAATGTTTATCGAAGTTTTCATTTCTTGTTAACAGGTTTACAAATATACGAATTAAAAACAATTTTTTGAAGCTTGCACTTTGATTTATATGTATGGGTAATGAAACATACAAGAGGCAGTTGGGAAATTTTAATACATCATACATTGTAGAAATTTATATATATTTTTTTTAATTAAATTTTTTTTTTAAAGATAAATAAATGAATGGATGCATGACAGTGACAAACCACCACATTTTTTTTTATATCTAGAATGCTTTGAAATGCTGTTTTTCGCCTCATCAATTTGAGTAATGCGCAATTAAAAGACTTCTAGTTGAGGAGGGGGGTCACAGATGGACCGCTTAAATCCCAAGCTCTTCTTAGACAGTTTAGGTCTTTTTGACAAAGCTTTTTAATTTTGCAATTACCCCAGTCATGGAAGCTCAAACAATAAATCAAGAGTGAAATATCTTGAAATATGATTTTTTATTTTTTATTTTTTATTATTATTATTATTATATTTTTTTTTTTACATGAAACATTACTCAAAAAGTAGAGCTAACAAGAATTTACGTAGTGTAAAACATGGGTAATGACAAAAAAATGATTTAACTATAAATTATCGGCATTTTAAAAGTATCAACTTAATAATTAAGCCACACAGACATTTAATATCAAACAGAAAAAAAAAATTTGTCGTTCATCTCACATGGTAATAGATTATTATAGTCACATGAAGTCCTAGCTAACTGTCATTAGTCCACATTTGAAATGGAAACTGTAACAAAATATGAAATCATGCTTTTAGATTAATATACATGTGCATGCATCACATATTTACAGTGCAACTACTCACAATTTGGACACGTGACATGGTGGGGGAAATTATTTATCACATACTTAAGCTTAAAACACTGAATTAACAAGCGTTTACCTTCAGATAGAAAAATAAATTTACCCTTTTTTTTGTCACCAATCACGTAAAACATTTTTTTTTTTTTTTGAAGTCTACAGGAAAGTAGAACCTTTTGCTCTGATACCATGCTGTAACGCCCCAAATTTCATTGACTTAAAATTTGAGGAGTTACCGATATCATTCCATAATCATACATCAAGC
>NW_019228585.1:152686-166865 GCF_002742605.1 Olea europaea var. sylvestris
GTGGGTAGTGACGTCAATTGTCCCATTGATTTTCTACTTAGAAAGTCGGCCACAACATTAGCCTTACCCGAATGGTAGTGAATAGTGCAGTCGTAATCGTTCACCAATTCCAACCATCGTCTTTATCACATATTCAATTCCTTCTGTGTGAAGAAATACTTGAGACTTTTGTGATCTGTGTAGATATCACACTTCCATCCATACAAGTAGTGCTGCCATATCTTCAAAGCGTGTACTACCACTGCAAGTTCTAAATCATGCGTCGGGTAGTTCTACTCATGTTTCTTCAATTGTCTTGAAGTATAGGCTATCACTTTTTCATTCTGCATTAGTACACATCCCAATCCTCACTTGGATGCATCGCTGTATATAACAAACCCTTCCATACCTTCATGTATTGTTAATACAGGTGCTGATACCAACTTTTGCTTAAGTTCTTGGAAACTTTGTTCACATTTTTCCGTCCATTGGAATTTTACTCCCTTCCTTGTAAGCTGCGTCATTGGTCCAGTTATTTTGGAAAATCCTTCTATGAACAAATTCTCTCTCGATACGTTCCTCAAAAAATCCGATTTGTGTGGATTCTTCCCCCAACTAAGGAAGAGATCTTGGCGGAATTGCCACATATGAAATTGAGCACAATTTTGCAAAGAAATAGCCCACTTGTTTCTCGAGAAGAGATGGGAAACATGCTCAATATCATTTCATTTTTTTATCATACAAAATCATAATCGACAACAAGAATTTGGTTCTTTTTACGAACTGGATGTCGATAAATTCGCGAGTCTAGAAACTCATTTCAGCCAATTGAACCTTCTCAAACTGTTTCTTTACTTGTCCAAGGCCTTTTGTTCTTCTTGGCATCTGTTATTTTGGCACAAATCTTTTTGGTTCTTAAAAAGAAACAGTTTGAGAAGGTTCAATTGGCCGAAATGAATTTCTAGACTCGCGGATTTATCGACCCTAGAAGCTAAAAAATGGTATCCTGAGCAATTGCAATAATCGGGTTCATTGATATTCCAGGTATAGTCGATGCTATCACACATACAATCATACTCAATTCAAAATCCTTCTATGAATCTCCTATAATATCCCGCCAATCCTAGAAAACTTTGTACTTCGCCAGTATTTGTTGGTGCTTTCTACTTCAATCCCTTGGGCAGTAACTACATGTCCAAGAAATCCAACTCGTTCAAGCCAAAACTTGGACTTCTTGAATTTGGCATACAGCTTCTCCTTGCGTAATACCTCTAAGGCTATTCTCAAGTGCTCTTCATGTTGCTCCTTACTCTTGGAATATATCAGAATGTCATCAATGAAGACTATGACAAACTTATCCAAGTATTGATGAAACACTCGATTCATCAGGTCCATGAACACTGCAGGTGCATTGGTTAGCCCAAACGGCATCACCGTAAACTCGTAGTGTCCATATCGAGTTCTAAAAGTTGTCTTAGGTATATCCTTTGTCTCTACTTTCAGTTGATGGTATCCCGATCGTAAGCCGATCTTGGAAAATACCTTAGCTCCTTTCAGTTGATCTAACAGATCCTCGATCCTCGGGAGTGGGTACTTATTCTTGATGGTTAATCGATTTATCTCCTTATAATCGATGCACATCCTCATGCTTCCATCTTTCTTCTTTACAAACAACAATGGTGCACCCCATGGAGATACGCTTGGTCGTATGAAGCCCATATCTAGGAGTTCTTACAACTACTTCTTTAATTCTTGTAGTTCCTTTGGGGCCATTCGGTATGGGGCCTTAGATACTGGTGCCGCCCGGGGAATTAGGTCTATGGTGAATTCCACTTATCTATCGGGTGGAATACCAGATAGATCTTCTGGTACCAAATAGCATGAACTCTTTCCAGCATTTCGCGGTATGTGGTGAAGCGATGGGACATAAGTATCATGCTTATATTCAAGTTCAGCCCTTGTTCAAACCTTCGTACCTTCTTATCCTCCGTATTCACCAGATGTGGAGCATACCTTGAAAGTTGATCAAACTTCCTCTCATACTCAGTCAGGGACATAGTCTTTTGCTTGAGTTGGAGGAATTCACTTTCTTTGTGATCCCTCAAGGACTGGGGAAAGTACTTGTCCATTACTTCCCCTTTGAATTGCTCCCAAGTCAATTTTGCTTGTTGCTCAGGGGTCCTTGTCCTTGACATTGAGTCCCACCAGTGACTTGCATCACCGGAGAACATGAACTCAGCACACTGGACTTTCTGAGCATCCGTGCACCCTATCAATCGGAATATACGCTCCAACTTACGAAGCCACTCCTCGGCTGCAAGTGGATCAGCTGCTCCGTTGAAGGTAGGGGGCTTGTGCCTTAGAAATTGCTTGACCACTGAAGCATGGTTTGGAACATTAGGAGCTAGTGGTAGGGGTTGAGCTTGGTTCGGGTTTTGCCTGCCTAGGTCTTGAACCGCTCAGAGGAGGTCTCTTATCAATTTTTGGTTTGCGCGGGCCATTTCCTTTAGACAAAACATATGGTTCTTATTAGTTTCATTCTTCGAATACTAAAGCAAAGAAGATAGTATTTTATTTCTTGACATAAGGGAAGCTATTACAAGGATTTAAATTTAATCCCTATAAGTTCTACGGATCTTCTTTGGTGGAGCTTCATCTTCGGGGGAGTCTTCCGCCTCAGGTTCGGACTCTATGTCCATCTTAACCTGTGGCTCAAGCTTAAGATCATTCTCTAAATCATTCTCGGGTTCTTCTTCGGGATCTTCTTCCTCAACCAAAGGTTCCTCCTCAGGCTCCTCTTGGATTACATCATCCCACAAATCAATCAGAGCATGGCAATACCTCTCAAACTCGAACAGGTTTGGGTTGCCTTCTAACCTTTCATCTCTAACCGTGACTCCCATATCTCCCCATTGAGGTGGGAGGGAGTGTGTGAGGTCTTTTATGGCCTCGATATGCGTGATCTCCATTCCAGCATTAACCGCCGATATGCATCTCTCATAGATGTCATACACATGTTCGCTAAGCGATCGGGTCGGATCAGTTACATAGTTTTCATCGGAATGAATAGCAATTCTACGATTCAATGTTTCTCTATATGCCCTAGCCATTCTATGAGCCATATCTGTTGCATTTTCACATACATCATACTTTTTCTTTGCTTAAAGAAAACATGCAAATATTTAAACTTTCATATCAAGCAATTCCCTTTAAGCCCTTAGCTTTTGCCCAAGTCCATTACATATCTTTAAATAACACATCTCTAAATCATATCAAAGCATCATAACATAAACATAATCATTAACTTTAAACATGATCATACCTGGGCCATAGGATGAGATTGATGGATGGATGCACGATGCCATGGAATACCTTAAACTTTTCATTTTCCTTTTGCTTTTAAAAAAAACATACTTAGTCTACAGAACCGGCTAAACCTTGCTCTGATACCACGCTGTAATGCCACGACCCCTAGTGGACTGAAACGCTACTTACTTTACTTAGCTTAACCGGTGGTTTAGTAACAAGTGTATACGTTTTAGAGGAAGCTTACAGCTTCGGATAATAATTTAAATAATAATACTTCAAATACTTTAAACAAAAACACTGAATCATTTTTTAAAACAACAAAATGTAATTTATTTGAAGAAATCATAACTTGTTCTCGCATTCTGCATTATTCAAAACTTTAAAGGAATAACATTGGAAAACATTTCATAAAAATAAATCTAAATCACTTATTCACCGGATTTCCATGGGCTCGTTGCATCACTCTCCATCTTCTCCTCCATCTTCTCCTCCATCCATGCCCGAGGTAGAATTCCTTCAATCTATTGAGATGCGATTAAACCCGTGAGTTGAAAAACTCAATAGGTGTCATAGGTGCATTCGTGATCAAGCTATACATTTCAAAACATTAACTTTATAACTTTTCATACATGTCGTACCCGGAGGCACCATTTGACATGAAAGGATATGCCGTACCCGAGGGCACCATTTGACATATGAACATTTCTTCAAAATAGAGGGGTATGCCGTACTGGAGTACCATTTGACATACAACCATTAACATAGAGGGATATGCCGTACCAGAGTACCATTTGACATACAAACATTAACATGAATCAAAACTTATAACTTAACACGATTAAACACATTGCACCTCTACCTACCTTGATTAATGCTTTTGAAACTTTGAAAACTTGGTTTGAAAACTTCGATGAAACTTGGATGTTGAAAGAAATGCACTCCTTGGATGTTTGAAAACCGTTGAGAATTCATGCTTGAAAACACTTCTTAAACTTCTAGGAAAAATAGTTTTCCTCCCTCTTTTTCTCTATTGGAAACTCTTTCTTTAGTATGTAAAAGCTCTTGCTTTTGGTGTGAGAACAAATGAGCGAAATGAGGTCTCTATTTATAGGTAAATATTCCATAACTTAAAGTAAATGAAGGGTCAAATTTCATTTAAGAGAAAAAATATGGGTGCCATTTAAGTTTGAGGTTAAATGCTTCAATTTAGTGGGGTTTTTATTGCCAAAAACGTGGGTGCCCTTTGAGAAAAGAATTGATGAAAATAAATATTTAAATTCTAGAGAAAAACGAGAATTTTCATTTCAGACAATTTCGGTCGACCGGTTGTAGTCCGGTTGACACTGCACAACCTTTAGTGTTTCTATCATAACTTCTTTTCCCGATATCCGATTGAGGTAATTCAAAGTGTGTTGGAAAGATAGCTTAAAGAGCTACAACTTTTATTTAAATATCATTTTCCAAATCGAATGTTTCCTATGTTGAAAATGGGTCTCAAATGAGACTAAAGATCTGAAGTATATTTTAGTCATCTAATATTCATGTCTTAGTGCCGTTAAGGTGTCTAGAATTATTTGGGGTTCCACATATGTACCAAGGTTCTTACCGATCTAACTTTGCTATTTGTACACTGATTTTTAACTCATTGTTTGAAATTTGCATTATTGTCAAGTGTCAATTGGATGGGAAAACTATTTGAAATTTAAACTGTTCAACTAGATAATGTCACGTGATAAAGAGTAAACTAAAGTGTACATGTAGCAAGGTTCATAACGATTGAACTTTGCTAATTGTACACTGATTTTTGATACGTTGTTTGACACTTGCATTGTTGTCAAGTGTTAATTGGATGGGAAAATTGTTTGAAATCGTTGGAAAGATAGCTTAAAGAGCTACAACTTTTATTTAAATATCATTTTCCAAATCGAATGTTTCCTATGTTGAAAATGGGTCTCAAATGAGACTAAAGATCTGAAGTATATCTTAGTCATCTAATATTCATGTCTTAGTGCCGTTAGGGTGTCTAGAATTATTTGGGGTTCCACATATGTACCAAGGTTCTTACCGATCTAACTTTGCTATTTGTACACTGATTTTTAACTCATTGTTTGACATTTGCATTATTGTCAAGTGTCAATTGGATGGGAAAACTGTTTGGAATTTAAACTATCAAACATGGTAATCTCACGTGGCAAAGTGTATACTAAAGTGCAAACTAAAGTGTACATGTAGCAAGGTTCATAACGATTGAACTTAGCTAATTGTACACTGATTTTTGATACGTTGTTTGACACTTGCATTGTTGTCAAGTGTTAATTGGATGGGAAAATTGTTTGAAATTTAAATTGTCCAATAGCTTAATGTCACGTGGTAAAATGTAAACTAAAGTGTACATGTAGCAAGGTTCATACCAATTGAACTTTGCTATTTGTGCGTTGATTTTTGTCGCGTTGTTTGAAACTTACCTTGTTGTCAAGTGTCAATTGGATGGGAACACTGTTTGGAATTTAAACTATCAAACATGGTAATCTCACGTGGCAAAGTGTATACTAAAGTGTACACAGTAGTCTACATGTTGCAAGGTCCTTACCGATTGGACTTTGCTATTTGTGCTCTGATTTTTAACACGTTGTTTGACACTTGCATTGTTGTCAAGTTTTGATTGGCTGGGAAAACTGTTTGAAATTTAACCTGTCCAACAAGGTAATGTCGCGATGCATAATGTAAATTAAAGTGTACACCACAGTGTACACGTAGCAAGGTACTGATTGAAATTTGCTATTTGTGCACTCATTTTTCACACGTTGTTTGACATTTGCATTGTTGTCAAGTGTCAACTGGATGGGAAAACTGCTTGAAAATTTAAACTGTCCAACAGGGTAATGTTACGTGGCAAATTGTAAAATAAATGGTATATTTAGCAGGTTTCTAACCGATTTAACATTGTTATTTGTACACTGATTTTTGACATATTGTTTGACACTTGCATTGTTGTAAAGAGTCAATTAGATGGGAAAACTGTTTGAAATTTAAACAGTCCAACAGGGTAATGTCATGTGGCAAAGTGTAAACTAAAGTGTACGCCAGCCATAGTTTACATGCGGCAAGGTCCTTATACAGTGAACTTTGCTATTTGTACACTAATTTTTAACACGTTGTTTGACGCTAGCATTGTTTTCAAGTGTCAATTGGATGGGAAAATTATTTAAAATTTAAACTGTCCAACAAGGTAATGTCATGTGGCAAAGTGTACACCATAGTGTACACGTCGCAAGGTGCTTACCGATTGAAGTTTGCTACTTGTACACTGATTTTTGATACGTTGTTTGACACTTACATTGTTGTCAAGCCAAGTGTGAATTGGATGGGAAAACTGTTTGAAATTTAAACTGTCCATCAGGGTAATGTCACTTGAAAAAGTGTAAACGAAAGTGTACACCATAGTGTACATATAGCAAGGTCCTTATCGATTGAACTTTGCTAGTTGTACACTGATTTTTGACACGTTGTTAGGCACTTGTATTGTTGTCAAGTGTCAATTGGATGGGAAAAGTGTCTCAAATTTAAACTGTCCAACGAGTTAATGTCACATGGTAAAGTGTAAACTAAAGTGTACACCACAGTGTACATGTAGCAAGGTTCAGACTGATTGAAATTTTCTATTTGGAAACCAATTTTTGACACGTTGTTTGACATTTGCGTTGCTGTCAAGTGTCAACTGGATGGGAAAATTTTTTGAAATTTAAACTGTCCAACAGGGTAATGTTACGTGGCGAATTATAAACTAAAGTGTATATGTAGCAAGTTTCTAACCGATTTAACATTTTTATTCGTACACTGATTTTTGACACGTTGTTTAACACTTGCATTATTGTAAAGAGTCAATTGGATGGGAAACCTATTTGAAATTTAAACACTCCAACAGGGTAATGTCATGTGGCAAAGTGTAAATTAAAGTGTACACCAAAGTGTACATGTGGCAAGGTCCTCATCCATTGAACTATGCTATTTGTACGCTGATTTTTAACACGTTGTTTGGTACTTGTATTGTTTTCAAGTGTCAATTGGATGGGAAAATTGTTTGAAATTTAAACTGTCCAACAAGGTAATGTCATGTGGCAAAGTGTACACCATAGTGTACACGTCGCAAGGTGCTTACTGATTGAAGTTTGCTACTTGTGCACTGATTTTTGACACGTTGTTTGGCACCTGCATTGTTGTCAAGCCAAGTGTGAATTGGATGGGAAAACTATTTGAAATTTAAACTGTCCAATAGGGTAATGTAACTTGAAAAAGTGTAAACAAAAGTGTACACCATAGTGTACATGTAGCAAGGTCTTTACCGATTGAACTTTGCTATTTGTACACTGATTTTTGACACGTTGTTAGACACTTGCATTGTTGTCAAGTGTCAATTGGACGGAAATAGTGTTTCAAATTTAAACTGTCCAACAAGGTAAGGTCATATGACAAAGTGTAAACTTAAGCGTACACCACAATGTACATGTATCAAGGTTCTTACCGATTGAAATTTGCTATTTGTACGCTGATTTTTGACACGTTGTTTTGACATTTGCATTGTTGTCAACTCTCAATTGGATGGAAATTTTTTTTTTGAAATTTAAACTGTCCAATTGGATAATGTCACGTGGTAAAGTGTAAATTAAAGCGTAGTTGTAGCACGGTTCATACCGATTGAACTTTTCTATTTGTACACTGATTTTTTACACGTTGATTGACACTTACATTGTTGTCAAGTGTTAATTGGACGGGAAAAATGTTTGAAATTTAAATTGTCCAACAGGTTAATGTAAAGTGTAAACTAAAGTGTACATGTAGCAAGGTTCATACCGATTAAACCTTGATATTTGAGCATAGATTTCTGAAGCGTTGTTTGACACTTACCTTGTTGTCAAGTGTCAATTGGATGGAAAAACTGTTTGAAATTTAAACTATCCAACAGGTTAATGTCACGTGGCAAAGTGTAAACTAAAGTGTACACCATAGTCTACATGTTGCAATGTCCTTACAGATTGAGCTTTCCTATTTGTGCGCTAATTTTTGACACGTTGTTAGATACTTGCATTATTTTCAAGTGTCAATTGGATGGAAAAATTGTTTGAAATTTAAACGGTCCAACAAGGTAATGTCATGTGGCAAAGTGTACACCGTAGTGTACATGTTGCAAGGTTTTTAACGATTGAACTTTGCTATTTGTACCCTGATTTTTGACACATTGTTTGACGCTTGCATTGTTATAAAGTATCAACTGTATGGAAAACTATTTGAAATTTAAACTATCCAGCAAGGCAATGTCACGTGGTAAAGTGTAAACTAAAGTGTCTACCATAGTGTACATCCAACAATGTCCTTACCGATAGAACTTTGCTATTTGTACACTAATTTTTGACACGTTGTTTGACCCTTGCAATTTTGTCAAGTGTCAATTGGATGGGAGAACTATTTGAAAATTAAACTGTCTTACAGGGGAATGTGATGTGGCAAAGTGCAAACTAAAGTGTACACCATAGTGTACATGTAGCAAGGTTCTTACCGATTGAACTTTGCTATTTGTACACTGATTTTTGACACGTTGTTTGACACTTTCATTGTTGTCCAGTGTCAATTGGATAGGAAAACTGTTCGAAATTTAAACTGTCTAACAAAGCAATGTCACATGGCAAATTGTAAACTAAAGTGTACATCATGGTGTACATGTAGCAAGTTTCTTACCAATTGAAGTTTGCTATTTGTACAGTGATTTTTGACACGTTGTTTGACACTTGCATTGTTATCAACTGTCAATTGGGTTGGAAAACTATTTGAAAGTTAAACTGTCCAACAGGGTATTGTCACATGGCAAAGTGTAAACTAAAGTGTACACCCAAGTGTATATGTTACAAGGTTCTTACCAATTGAATTTTGCTATTCGTAAACTGATTTTTGACACATTGTTTGACACTTGTATTGTTGTCCAGTGTCAATTGGACCGAAAAACTGTTTGAAATTTAAACTATCCAACAGGGTAATGTCACGTGGCAAAGAGTAAACTAAAATGTACACCATAGTGTACANTGGCACTTGTATTGTTTTCAAGTGTCAATTGGATGGGAAAATTGTTTGAAATTTAAACTGTCCAACAAGGTAATGTCACGTGGCAAAGTATACACCATAGTGTACACGTCGCAAGGTGCTTACTGATTGAAGTTTGCTACTTGTGCACTGATTTTTGACACGTTGTTTGGCACCTGCATTGTTGTCAAGCCAAGTGTGAATTGGATGGGAAAACTATTTGAAATTTAAACTATCCAATAGGGTAATGTAACTTGAAAAAGTGTAAACGAAAGTGTACACCATAGTGTACATGTAGCAAGGTCCTTACCGATTGAACTTTGCTATTTGTACACTGATTTTTGACACGTTGTTAGACACTTGCATTGTTGTCAAGTGTCAATTGGATGGAAAAAGTGTTTCAAATTTAAACTGTCCAACAAGGTAATATCATATGACAAAGTGTAAACTTAAGCGTACACCACAATGTACATGTATCAAGGTTCTTACCGATTGAAATTTGCTATTTGTACGTTGATTTTTGACACGTTGTTTTGACATTTGCATTGTTGTCAAGTGTCAATTGGATGGAAATTTTTTTTTTTGAAATTTAAACTGTCCAATTGGATAATGTCACGTGGTAAAGTGTAAATTAAAGCGTAGTTGTAGCACGGTTCATACCGATTGAACTTTTCTATTTGTACACTGATTTTTTACACGTTGATTGACACTTACATTGTTGTCAAGTGTCAATTGGATGGAAAAACTGTTTGAAATTTAAATTGTCCAACAGGTTAATGTAAAGTGTAAACTAAAGTGTACATGTAGCAAGGTTCATACCGATTAAACCTTGATATTTGAGCATAGATTTCTGAAGCGTTGTTTGACACTTACCTTGTTGTCAAGTGTCAATTGGATGGAAAAACTGTTTGAAATTTAAACTATCCAACAGGTTAATGTCACGTGGCAAAGTGTAAACTAAAGTGTACACCATAGTCTACATGTTGCAATGTCCTTACAGATTGAGCTTTCCTATTTGTGCGCTAATTTTTGACACGTTGTTAGATACTTGCATTATTTTCAAGTGTCAATTGGATGAAAAAATTGTTTGAAATTTAAACAGTCCAACAAGGTAATGTCATGTGGCAAAGTGTACACCGTAGTGTACATGTTGCAAGGTTTTTAACGATTGAACTTTGCTATTTGTACCCTGATTTTTGACACATTGTTTGACGCTTGCATTGTTATAAAGTATCAACTGTATGGAAAACTATTTGAAATTTAAACTATCCAGCAAGGTAATGTCACGTGGTAAAGTGTAAACTAAAGTGTCTACCATAGTGTACATCCAACAATGTCCTTACCGATAGAAATTTGGTATTTGTACACTAATTTTTGACACGTTGTTTGACCCTTGCAATTTTGTCAAGTGTCAATTGGATGGGAAAACTATTTGAAAATTAAACTGTCTTACAGGGGAATGTGATGTGGCAAAGTGCAAACTAAAGTGTACACCATAGTGTACATGTAGCAAGGTCCTTACCGATTGAACTTTGCTATTTGTACACTGATTTTTGACACGTTGTTTGACACTTTCATTGTTGTCCAGTGTCAATTGGATAGGAAAACTGTTCGAAATTTAAACTGTCCAACAGGGTAATGTCACGTGCCAAAGTGTAAACTAAAGTGTACACCATAGTGTACATGTAGCAAGGTCCTTACCGATTGAACTTTGCTATTTGTACACTAATTTTTGACACGTTGTTTAACACTTACATTATTATCAAGTGTCAATTGGATGGGGAAACTGCTTGAAATTTAAACTGTCCAACAAAGCAATGTCACATGGCAAATTGTAAACTAAAGTGTACATCATGGTGTACATGTAGCAAGTTTCTTACCAATTGAAGTTTGCTATTTGTACACTGATTTTTGACACGTTGTTTGACACTTGCATTGTTGTCAAGTGTCAATTGGATTGGAAAACTATTTAAAAATTAAACTGTCCAACAGGGTATTGTCACATGGCAAAGTGTAAACTAAAGTGTACACCCAAGTGTATATGTTGCAAAGTTCTTACCAATTGAATTTTGCTATTCGTAAATTGATTTTTGACACATTGTTTGACACTTGTATTGTTGTCCAGTGTCAATTGGACGGAAAAACTGTTTGAAATTTAAACTATCCAACAGGGTAATGTCACGTGGCAAAGAGTAAACTAAAATGTACACCATAGTGTACATGTAGCAAGGTCCCTACCGATTGAACTTTGCTATTTTACACTGATTTTAGACACATTGTTTGACAGTTACATTGTTGTCAGGTGTGAATTGGATGGCAAAACTATTTGAAATTTAAGCTATCCAATAGGGTAATGTCACGTGGCAAAGTGTAAACTAAAGTGTACACGATGGTGTACATGTCACAAGGTTCTATTCGATTGAACTTTGCCATTTTTACACGTTGCTTGACACTTGTGTTGTTGTCGAGTGTCAATTGGATGAGAAAACCGTTTGAAATTTAAACTGTCTAGCAGGGTAATGTCACGTGGCAAAGTGTAAACTAAAGTGTACACCATAGTGTACATGTCGCAAGGTTCTTACCAATTCAATTTTACTTTTTGTACACTAATTTTTGACACGTTTGTTGATACTTGCATTGTTGTCGAGTGTCAATTGGATGGAAAAGCTGTTTGAAATTTAAACTGTTCAGTAGGGTAATATCATATGGCAAATTGTAAATTAAAGTGTATACCATAGTGTACATGTAACAAGGTCCTTATCGATTGAACTTCGCTATTTGTACACTGATTTTTAGCACGTTGTTTGACACTTGCGTTGTTGTCAATTCTCAATTGGATAGGAAAATTGTTTGAAATTTAATTTGTCCAACAAGGTAATGTCACGTGATAAAGTGTAAACTAAAGTGTACCCATAGTGTACATGTAGCAAGTTTCTTACCGATTGAAGTTTGCTATTTCTACACTGATTTTTGACACGTTGTTTGACACTTGCATTATTATCAAGTGTCAATTGGATGGGAAAACTGTTTGAAATTTAAACTGTCCAACAGAGTAATGTCACGTGTGAAAGTGTGTACATGTAGCAAGGTTCTTACTGATTGAACTTTACTATTTGTACTCTAATTTTTGACACGTTGTTTGACACTTACATTGTTGTCAAGTGTCAATTGGATGGAAAAACTGTTTGAAATTTAAACTGTCCAACAAGGTAATGTCACGTGATAAAGTATAAACTAAAGTGTACACCATAGTGTACATGTAGCAAGTTTCTTACCAATTGAACATTGCTACTTGTACAATGATTTTTGTCATGTTGTTTAACACTTGCATTGTTGTCAAGTGTAAATTGGATGGGAAAACTATTTAAAATTTAAACTATCCTACAAGGTAATGTTACGTGGCAAAGTGTAAACTAAAGTGTACACCAAAGTATACATGTGGCAAGGTCCTTATTCATTGAACTTTGCTACTTGTGCACTGATTTTTGACACGTTGTTTGACACTTGCATTATTTTCAAGTGTCAATTGGATGAGAAAATTGTTTGAAATTTAAACTGTCCAATAGCGTAATGTCACGTGGCAATGTGTAAACTGAAGTGTACATGTAGCAAGGTTCTTACTGATTGAACTTTACTATTTGCAAACACATTTTTGGCAAGTTGTTTGACTCTTGCATAGATGTCTAGTGTCAATTGGATGGAAAAACTATTTGAAATTTAAATTGTCCGGTAGGGGAGTGTCACGTGGCAAAGTATAAACTGAAGTGTATACACCATAGTGTACATGTAGCAAGGTTCTTACTGATTGAACTTTACTATTTGTACACTGATTTTTGACACGTTGTTAAACATTTGCATTGTTGTTACGTGTCAATTGGATGGGAAAACTGTTTGAAATTTAAACTGTCCAACAGGGTAATGTCACATGGCATGTTGTCAAGTGTAAATTGGATGGGAAAACTGTTTGAAATTTAAACTGTCCAACAGGAAAATGTCACGTGGAAAAGTGTAAACTATAGTGTACACCACAGTGTACATGTAGCATGGTCCTTATCGATTGAACTTTACTATTTGCAAACACATTTTTGGCAAGTTGTTTGACTCTTGCATAGATGTCTAGTGTCAATTGGATGGAAAAACTATTTGAAATTTAAATTGTCCGGTAGGGGAGTGTCACGTGGCAAAGTATAAACTGAAGTGTATACACCATAGTGTACATGTAGCAAGGTTCCTACCGAGTGCACTTTGCTATTTGTGCACTTATTTTTTACTCATTGTTTGACACTTGTATTGCTGTCAAGTGTTAATTGGATGGGAAAAGTATTTGAAATTTAAACTGTCCAACAGGATATTGTCGTGTGGCAGTGTGTAAACTAAAGTGTACACCATTGTGTACATGTCGCCAAGTTCTTACCGATTGAACTTTGCTATTTGTAAACTAATTTTTCACACGTTGTTTGAGACTTGTATTGTTGTGAAGTGTCAATTGGACAAGAAAACTATTAGAAATTTAAACTGACCAACGGGGTAATGGCACTTCGCAAAGTGTAAACTAAAGTGTACATCATAGTGTACATGTCGCATGGTCCTTATCCGTTAAACTTTTCTATTTATGCACTAATTTTTGACACTTTGTTTGATACTTACATTGTTGTGAAGTTTCAATTTGATGGGAATACTGTTTGAAATGTAAACTGCCCAACAGGATAATGTCACTTGGCAAAGTGTAAACTAAAGTAGACACCATAGTGTACATAAAGCAAGTTTCTAACCGACTGAACTTTGCGATTTCTATACTAATTTTAGACACGTTGTTTGA
>NW_019228585.1:167317-170339 GCF_002742605.1 Olea europaea var. sylvestris
TTTGCTATTTGTACACTAATTTTTCACACGTTGTTTGACACTTGTATTGTTGTGAAGTGTCAATTGGACAAGAAAACTATTAGAAATTTAAACTGACCAACGGGGTAATGCCACTTAGCAAAGTGTAAACTAAAGTGTACATCATAGTGTACATGTCGCATGGTCCTTATTCATTAAACTTTTCTATTTATGCACTGATTTTGACACGTTGTTTGACACTTGCATTGTTGTGAAGTGTCAATTTGATGGGAATACTGTTTGAAATGTAAACTGCCCAACAGGATAATGTCACTTGGCAAAAAGTAAACTAAAGTAGACACCATAGTGTACATAAAGCAAGTTTCTAACCGACTGAACTTTGCGATTTCTATACTGATTTTAGACACGTTGTTTGACACTTGTATTGCTGTTAAGTGTCAACTGGATCGGAAAACTGTTAGAAATTTGAACTATCAAACAGGGTAATGTCACGTGGCAAAGTATAAACTAAAGTGTACACCATGGTGTACATATCGCAAGGTTCTATTCAATTGAACTTTGCTATTTGTACGCTGATTTTTGACACATTGTTTAACACTTGCATTGTTGTCAAGTGTCAATTGGAAGGGAAAATCGTTAGAAATTTAAACTGTCCAACAGGAAAATGTCACGTGGAAAAATGTAAACTATAGTCTACACCACAATGTACATGTAGCATGGTCCTTATCGATTGAACTTTGCTATTTGCACGCTGATTTTTGACACATTGTTTAACACTTGCATTGTTGTCAAGTGTCAATTGGAAGGGAAAATCGTTAGAAATTTAAACTGTCCAACAGGAAAATGTCACGTGGAAAAATGTAAACTATAGTCTACACCACAATGTACATGTAGCATGGTCCTTATCGATTGAACTTTGCTATTTGCACGCTGATTTTTGACACATTGTTTAACACTTGCATTGTTGTCAAGTGTTAATTGGATGGGAAAAGTATTTGAAATTTACACTGTCCAACAGGATATTGTCACATGGCAGTGTGTAAACTAAAGTGTACACCACTGTGTACATGTCGCCAGGTTCTTACCGATTAAACTTTGCTATTTGTACACTAATTTTTCACACGTTGTTTGACACTTATATTGTTGTCAAGTGTCAATTTGACGGGAAAACTATTGGAAATTTAAACTGATCAATGGGGTAATGTCACGTGGGAAAGTGTAAACTAAAGTGTATACCATAGTGTACATGTCGCATGGTCCTTATTCATTAAACTTTTCTATTTATGCACTGATTTTGACACGTTGTTTGACACTTGCATTGTTGTGAAGTGTCAATTTGATGGGAATACTGTTTGAAATGTAAACTGCCCAACAGGATAATGTCACTTGGTAAAGTGTAAACTAAAGTAGACACCATAGTGTACATAAAGCAAGTTTCTAACCGACTGAACTTTGCGATTTCTATACTGATTTTAGACACGTTGTTTGACACTTGCATTGCTGTTAAGTGTCAACTAGATCGGAAAACTGTTAGAAATTTGAACTATCAAACAGGGTAATGTCACGTGGCAAAGTGTACACCATGATGTACATATCGCAAGGTTCTATTCAATTGAACTTTGCTATTTATACACTTATTTTTGACATGTTGCTTGACACTTGCATTGTTGTCGAGTGTCAATTGGATGAGAAAACCGTTTGAAATTTAAACTGTCCAGCAGGGTAATGTCACGTGGCAAAGTGTAAACTAAAGTGTACACCATAGTGTACATGTCGCAAGGTTCTTACCGATTCAACTTTGCTAACTGTACACTAATTTTTGACACATTTCTTGACACTTGCATTGTTGTCGAGTGTCAATTGGATGGGAAAACTGTTTGAAATTTAAACTGTCCAGTAGGGTAATTTCACATGGCCAATTGTAAACTAAAGTGTACACCATAGTGTACATTTAGGAAGCCTCTTATCGATTGAACTTTGCTATTTGTACACTGATTTTTGACACATTGTTTCACACTTGCATTGTTGCCCAGTGTCAATTGGATGGAAAATTTGTTTGGAATTTAAACTGTCCAACAGGGCAATGTCATGTGCCAAAGTGTAAACTAAAGTGTACACCATAATGTACATGTAGCAAGGTCCTTACCGATTGAACTTTGCTATTTGTACACTAATTTTTGACACGTTGTTTCACAGTTAAATTGTTGTCATTTGGATGAGAAAATAGTTTGAAAATTAAACTGTCCAACAGGTAATGTCACATGGCAAAGTGTAAACTAAAGTATACACCAAAGTTAACATGTCACAAGGTTCTTACCGATTGAATTTTGCTATTTGTACACTGATTTTTGACACGGTGTTTGACACTTGCATTGTTGTCCAGTGTCAGTTGGAAGGAAAACTATTTGAAATTTAAACTGCCCAACAGGGTAATGTACAATGGCAAAGTGTAAACTAAGGTGTACACCGTAGCGTACATGCAGCAAGGTTCTTACCGATTGAACTTTGCTATTTGTACACTGATTTTTGACACGTTGTCTGACACTTACATTGTTGTCAAGTGTCAATTGGATGGAAAAACTATTTGAAATTTAAACTGTCCAACAGGGTAATGTCATGTGGCAAAGTGTAAATTAAAGTGTACATGTAGCAAGGTCGTTACCGACTGAACTTTACTATTCGTACACTACTTTTTTCACAGGTTGTTTGATACTTGCATTGTTGTCAAGTGTCAATTGGATGGGAAAATCGTTAGAAATTTAAATTGTCCAACAAGAAAATGTCACGTGGAAAAGTGTAAACTAAAGTGTAGCAAGGTCCTTATCAACTAAACTTTGCTATTTGTAAACACATTTTTGACACGTTATTTGACACTTGCATAGTTGTCAAGTGTCAATTGGATGGAAAAACTCTTTGAAATTTAAACTATCCGACAGGGGAGTGTCACGTGTCAAAGTGTAAACTGAAGTGTATACACCATAGTGTACATGTAGCAAGGTTCTTACCGATTGCACTTTGCTATTTGTACACTGATTTTTTACTC
>NW_019228585.1:172853-185331 GCF_002742605.1 Olea europaea var. sylvestris
CACTGAATTTTGACACGTTGTTTGATATTTTCATGGTTTGCAAGTGTCAATTGGATTGGAAAACTATTTGAAATTTAAACTGTCCAGCAGGGTAATGTTACATGGCAAAGCGTAAACTAAAGTGTACACCATAGCGTACATGTAGCAAGGTCCTTACCAATTGAACATTGCTATTTGTACACTAATTGTTGGCATGTTGTTTGACTCTTACATTGTTGTAAAGTGTCAATTGGATGGGAAAACTATTTGAAATTTAAACTGTCCAACAAGGTAATGACACGTGGCAAAGTGTAAACCAAAGTGTACATGTCGCAAGGTTCTTACCGATTGAACTTTGCTATTTGTACACTGATTTTTGACACATTGTTTGACCTTGTATTATTATCAAGTGTTAATTGGATGGGAAAGCTGTTCAAAATTTAAACTGTCCAACAAGATAATGTCACGTGGCAAAGTGTAAACTAAAGTGTGCACCATAGCAAACATGTAGCAAGCTCCATGCTGATTGAACTTCGCTATTTGTACACTAATTTTTGACAAGTTGTATGACACTTGCACTACTGTCAAGCACCAATTGGATGGGAAAATTGTTTGAAATTTAAACTGTCCAACAGGATAATGACACGTGGCAAAGTGTAAACTAGAGTGTACATGTCACAAGATTCTTAACGATTGAACTTGGCAATTTGTACACTGATTTTTGACGCGTGTTTTGACACTTGCATTGTTGTCAAGTGTCAATTGGATTGAAAAACTGTTTGAAATTTAAACTGTCCAATAGGGTAATGTCACGTGGCAAAGTGCAAACTAAAGTGTACACCATAGTGTACATGCCGCACGGTTATTAGAGATTGAACTTTGCCATTTGTACACTGATTTTTATCAAGTTTGACACTTGCATTGTTGTCAAGTATTAATTGGATGGGAAAATTGTCTGAAATTTAATCTGTCAAACAGGGTAATGTTACATGGCAAAGTGTGTAAATGTAGCAAAGTTCTTAGCGATTGAACTTTGCTATTTGTATACTGATTTTTGACCCTTTTTTGACACTTGCATCATTGTCAAGTGTCAATTGGATGGGAAAACTGTTTGAAATTTAAATAGTCTAATGGGGTAATGTCACGAGGCAAAGTGTAAACTAAAGTGTACACCATAGTGCACTTGTAGCGAGGTTCTTGTCGATTGATCTTTGCTATTTGTACACTGATTTTTGACACATTGTTTGACATTTGCATTGTTGTCAAAGGTTAATTGGATGGGAAAATTATTTGGAATTTAAACTGTCCAACAGTGTAATGCCATGAAGCAAAGTGTAAACTAAAGTATACACCATAGTATACACGTATCAAGGTTCTTACCGATTGAACTTTGCTATTTGCACGCTGATTTTTGGCACGTTGTTTGACACGTGCATTGTTGTCAAGCATCAATTGGATGGAAAAATTGTTTGAAATTTAAACTGTCCAACAGTGTAATGTCACATGGCAAAGTGTAAACTAAAGTGTACACCATAGTGTACATGTTCTGAGGTTCTTACCGATTTGACTTTGCTATTTGTACACTGATTTTTGACACGTTGTTCGGCACTTGCATTATTGTCAAGTGTAAATTGGATGGAAAAACTGTTTGAAATATAAACTGTGTAATGCCACGTGGCAAAGTGTAAACTAAAGTGTACACCATATTGTACATGTTGTAAGGTTCTTACTGATTTAACTTGGCTATTTGTACACTAATTTTTGATACGTTGTTTGACACTTGCATTGTTGTCAAGTGTAAATTGGCTGGGAAAACTGTTTGAAATTTAAACTATCCAACGGGGCACTGTAACGTGGCAAAGTGTAAACTAAAGTGTACACCATAGTATACACGTCGCAGGGTTCTTATTGATTTAACTTTGCTATTTGAACACTGATTTTTGACACATTGTTTGACACTTGCATTGTTGTCGAGTGTCAATTGGATGGAAAAACTATTTGAAATCTAAACTGTCCAACAGTGTAATGTCATGTGGTAAAGTGTAAACTAAAGTGTACACCATAGTGTACATGTAGCATGTTCTTTACCGATTAAACTTTGCTATTTGTACACTAATTTTCGACACGTTGTTTGACATTTTATTGTTGTCAAGTGTTAATTGGATGGGAAAACTATTTGAAATTTAAACTGTCCAACAGAGTAACGTCACGTGGAAAATTGTAAATTAAAGTATACCCCATAGTCTACACGTAGCAAGGTTCTTACCAACTTAACTTTGCTATTTGTACGCTGATTTTTGACACGTTGTTTGACACTTGCATTGTTGTCAAGCGTCAATTGGATGGGAAAACTGTTAGAAATTTAATATGTCCAACAGTGTAATGTCACGTGGAAAAGTGTAAATTAAAGTGTACATCATATTATACATGTGGTAAGGTTCTTACCAATTTAACTTTGTTATTTGTACACTGATTTTTGACACGTTGTTTGGCATTTGCATTGTTGTCAAGTGTAAATTGGATGGAAAAACTGTTTGAAATTTAAACTGTGTAATGTCACATAGAAAAGTGTAAATTAAAGTGTACACCATATTGTACATGTCGTAAGGTTCTTACCGATTTAACTTGGCTATTTGTACTCTGATTTTTGACACGTTGTTTGGCACTTGCATTGTTGTCAAGTGCAAATTGGCTGGGAAAACTGTTTGAAATTTAATCTATCCAACGGGGCATTGTAACGTGGAAAAGTGTAAACTAAAGTGTACACCATAGTATACACGTAGCAAGGTTCTTATTGATTTAACTTTGCTATTTGTACACTAATTTTTGACACGTTGTTTGACACTTGTATTGTTGTCGAGTGTCAATTGGATGAAAAAACTATTTGAAATCTAAACTGTCCAACAATGTAATGTCACGTGGTAAAGTGTAAACTAAAGTGTACACCATATTATACATGTGGTAAGGTTCTTACCGATTTAACTTGGCTATTTGTACTCTGATTTTTGACACGTTGTTTGACACTTGCATTGTTGTCAAGCATCAATTGGATGGGAAAACTATTTGAAATTTAAACTGTCCAACAGAGTAATGTCACGTGGTAAAGTGTAAACTAAAGTGTACACCATATTATACATGTGGTAAGGTTCTTACCGATTTAACTTGGCTATTTGTACTCTGATTTTTGACACGTTGTTTGACACTTGCATTGTTGTCAAGCATCAATTGGATGGGAAAACTATTTGAAATTTAAACTGTCCAACAGAGTAATGTCACGTGGTAAAGTGTAAACTAAAGTGTACACCATATTATACATGTGGTAAGGTTCTTACCGATTTAACTTTGTTATTTGTACACTGATTTTTGACACGTTGTTTGACACTTGCATTGTTGTCAAGTGTAAATTGGATGAAAAAACTGTTTGAAATTTAAACTGTGTAATGTCACAAGGAAAAGTGTAAATTAAAGTGTACACCATATTGTACATGTCGTAAGGTTCTTACCGATTTAACTTGGCTATTTGTACTCTGATTTTTGACACGTTGTTTGGCACTTACATTGTTGTCAAGTGCAAATTGGCTGGGAAAACTGTTTGAAATTTAAGCTGTCCAACGGGGCGTTGTAATGTGGAAAAGTGTAAACTAAGGTGTACACTATAGTACACACGTAGCAAGGTTCTTATTGATTTAACTTTGCTATTTGTACACTAATTTTTGACACGTTGTTTGAAACTTGCATTGTTGTCAAGTGTCAATTGGATGAAAAAACTGTTTGAAATTTAAACTGTCCAATAATGGATTGTCACGTGGCAAAGTGTAAACTAAAGTGTACACAATAGTGTACATGTAGCATGTTCTTTAACGATTAAACTTTGCGATTTGTACACTGATTTTCGACACGTTGTTTGACACTTGCATTGTTGTCAAGTGTTAATTTGGTTGGAAAACTGTTTGAAATTTAAACTGTCCAACGGAGTAATGTCATGTGGCGAAGTGTATATTAAGGTGTACCCCATAGTCTACATGTCGCAAGACATGTAGCAAGGTCCTTACCGATTGAACTTTGCTATTTGTACCCTAATTTTTGATACGTTGTTTGGCACTTGCTTTGTTGTCAAGTGTCAAATGGATTGGAAAACTATTTGAAGTTTAAACTATCCAATAGGGTAATGTCATGTGACAAAGTGTAAACCTTAGTGTACACGTAGCAATGTTCTTACCGATTGAACTTTGCGATTTGTACACTAATTTTGACACGTTGTTTGACACTTGCATTGATGTCAAGTGTCAATAGGATGGAAAAACTATTTAAAATTTAAACTGTCCTACAAGTTAATGTCACGTGGTAGTGTGTAAACTAAAGTGTACACCATAGTGTGCATGTAGTAACGTTCTTAGCGATTGAACTTTGCTATTTGTTCACTGATTTTTGACACGTTGTTTTGATACTCGCATTATTGTCAAGTGTCAATTGAATGGGAAAACTGTTTGAAATTTAAATTGTCCAACAGGGTAATGTCATGTGGCAAGGTGTAAACTAAAGTGCACACCGTAGTGTACATGTAGCACGGTCTTTTCCGATTGAACTTTGCTATTTGTACACTGATTTTTGACACTTGCTTTGTTATCAAGGGTTAATTGTATTGGAAAAATGTTTGAAATTTAAACTGTCCAATAGGGAAATATCATGTGGCAAGCTGTAAACAAAAGTGTACACCATAGAGTAAATTTAGCAAGGCTCTTACCGATTGAACTTTGCAATTTGTACACTGATTTTAGCACATTGTTTGACACTTGCATTGTTGTCAAGTGTCAATTGGATGGAAAATTGTTTGAAATTTAAACTGTCTAACCGGGTAATGTCACGTGGCAATGTTTAAACTAAAGTGTACTCCATAGTGTACATGTAGCAAGGTTTTTTACCGATTGAATTTTGCTATTCGCAAACTGATTTTTGACATGTTGTTAGACACTTGCATTGTTGTCCAGTGTTAATTGGATGGGAAAAATGTTTGAAATTTAAACTATCCAACAGTGGATTGTCACGTGGCAAAGTGTAAATTAAAGTGTACTCCATAGTGTACATGTAGCAAGGTCCTTACCAATTGAACTTTGCTATTTGTACACTGATTTTGACACGTTGTTTGACACTTGCATTGTTAAAAGTGTTAATTGGATGGGAAAATTGTTTGAAATTTAAACTATCCAACAGTGGATTGTCACGTGGCAAAGTGTAAATTAAAGTGTACTCCATAGTGTACATGTAGCAAGGTCCTTACCAATTGAACTTTGCTATTTGTACACTGATTTTGACACGTTGTTTGACACTTGCATTGTTGTCAAGTGTCAGTCGGATGGAAAAACTTTTTGAAATTTAAACTATCCAACAGTGGATTGTCACGTGGCAAAGTGTAAATTAAAGTGTACACCATAGTGTACATGTAGCATATTCTTTACCGATTAAACTTTGCAATTTGTACACTAATTTTTGACATATTTTTTGACACTTGCATTGTTGTCAAGTGTTAATTGGATGGGAAAATTGTTTGAAATTTAAACTGTCCAACAGAGTAATGTCATGTGGCGAAGTGTAAATTAAAGTGTACGCCATAGTGTACATGTAGCAAGGTCCTTACCATTGGCTGGGAAAACTGTTTGAAATTTAAACTGTCCAATAGGGTAATGTCATGCGGCAAACTGTAAACTAAAGTGTACACCATAGAGTACATGTAGCAAGGTTCTTAGTGATTGAACTTTGTAAGTTGTGAACTGACTTTAGCTCGCAGTTTGATACTTGCATTCTTATCAAGTGTCAATTGGATGGGAAAACTATTTGAAATTTAAACTGTCCAATAGGGTAATGTCATGCGGCAAACTGTAAACTAAAGTGTACACCATAGAGTACATGTAGCAAGGTTCTTAGTGATTGAACTTTGTAAGTTGTGAACTGACTTTAGCTCGCAGTTTGATACTTGCATTCTTATCAAGTGTCAATTGGATGGGAAAACTATTTGAAATTTAAACTGTCCAATAGGGTAATGTCATGCGGCAAACTGTAAACTAAAGTGTACACCATAGAGTACATGTAGCAAGGTTCTTAGTGATTGAACTTTGTAAGTTGTGAACTGACTTTAGCTCGCAGTTTGATACTTGCATTCTTATCAAGTGTCAATTGGATGGGAAAACTATTTGAAATTTAAACTGTCCAATAGGGTAATGTCATGCGGCAAACTGTAAACTAAAGTGTACACCATAGAGTACATGTAGCAAGGTTCTTAGTGATTGAACTTTGTAAGTTGTGAACTGACTTTAGCTCGCAGTTTGATACTTGCATTCTTATCAAGTGTCAATTGGATGGGAAAACTATTTGAAATTTAAACTGTCCAATAGGGTAATGTCATGCGGCAAACTGTAAACTAAAGTGTACACCATAGAGTACATGTAGCAAGGTTCTTAGTGATTGAACTTTGTAAGTTGTGAACTGACTTTAGCTCGCAGTTTGATACTTGCATTCTTATCAAGTGTCAATTGGATGGGAAAACTATTTGAAATTTAAACTGTCCAATAGGGTAATGTCATGCGGCAAACTGTAAACTAAAGTGTACACCATAGAGTACATGTAGCAAGGTTCTTAGTGATTGAACTTTGTAAGTTGTGAACTGACTTTAGCTCGCAGTTTGATACTTGCATTCTTATCAAGTGTCAATTGGATGGGAAAACTATTTGAAATTTAAACTGTCCAATAGGGTAATGTCATGCGGCAAACTGTAAACTAAAGTGTACACCATAGAGTACATGTAGCAAGGTTCTTAGTGATTGAACTTTGTAAGTTGTGAACTGACTTTAGCTCGCAGTTTGATACTTGCATTCTTATCAAGTGTCAATTGGATGGAAAAATTGTTTGAAATTTAAACCGTCCAACATGGTAATGTCATGTGGCAGTGTTTAAACTAAAATGTACTCCATAGTGTACAAGTAGCGAGGTTCTTACCGATTGAACTTTGCTATTTGTACACTGATTTTTGTCACGTTGTTTGACACTTGCATTGTTAAGTGTCAATTGGATGGAAAAACTGTTTGAAATTAAAACTGTCTAGCAGGATAATGTCACGTGACAATGTGTAAATTAAACTGTACACGATAGTGTACATGTAGTAACGTTCTTACTGATTGAACTTTGCTATTTGTACACTCAATTTGACATGTTGTTTGACACTTGTATAGTTGTCAAGTATTAATTGGATGCGAAAACTGTTTGGAATTTAAATTGTCCAACAGGGTAATGTCACGTGGCAATGTGTAAACTAAAGTGTACACCATAGTGTACATGTAGCAACGTTCTTACCGATTGAACTTTGCTATTTTTACACTGATTTTTGTCACGTTGTTTGACACTTGCATTGTTAAGTGTCAATTGGATGGAAAAACTGTTTGAAATTAAAACTGTCTAGCAGGATAATGTCACGTGACAATGTGTAAATTAAACTGTACACGATAGTGTACATGTAGTAACGTTCTTACTAATTGAACTTTGCTATTTGTACACTCAATTTGACATGTTGTTTGACACTTGTATAGTTGTCAAGTATTAATTGGATGCGAAAACTGTTTGGAATTTAAACTGTCCAACAGGGTAATGTCACGTGGCAATGTGTAAACTAAAGTGTACACCATAGTGTACATGTAGCAACGTTCTTACCGATTGAACTTTGCTATTTTTACACTGATTTTTGTCACGTTGTTTGACACTTGCATTGTTAAGTGTCAATTGGATGGGAAAACTGTTTGAAATTAAAACTGTCCAGCAGGATAATGTCACGTGACGATGTGTAAATTAAAGTGTACACGATAGTGTACATGTAGTAACGTTCTTACTGATTGAACTTTGCTATTTGTACACTGAATTTGACATGTTGTTTGACACTTGTATAGTTGTCAAGTGTTAATTGGATGCGAAAACTGTTTGGAATTTAAACTGTCCAATGGGGTAATGTCACGTGACAATGTGTAAACTAAAGTGTACACCATAGTGTACATTTAGCAACGTTCTTACCGATTGAACTTTGCTATTTGTACACTAATTTTTGACACTTGCATGGTTGTCAAGTGTCAATTGGATGTGAAAACTGTTTGAAATTTAAACTGTCCAGCAGGTTAATGTAACGTGACAATGTGTAAACTAAAGTGTACACCATAGTGTACATCTAGCAACATTCTTACCGATTGAACTTTGCTATTTTTTCACTGTTTTTGACATGTTGTTTGACACTTGCATTATTGTCAATTGTCAATTGGATGGGAAAACTGTTTGAAATTTAAAATGTCCAACAGGATAATGTCACGTGGCAATGTGTAAACTAAAGTGTAGACCATAGTGTACATGTAACAACGTTCTTACTGATTGAACTTGGCTATTTTTTCACTGATTTTTGACACATTGTCCGACACTTGCATTATTGCCAATTGTCAATTGGATGGGAAAACTATTTGAAATTTACAATGTCCAACAGGATAATGTCACTTGGCAAAGTTTAAATTAAAGTGTACGCCGTAGTGTACATGTAGCAAGGTCTTTTCCGACTGAACTTTGCTATTTGTACACCGATTTTTGACACGTTGTCCGACACTTGCTTTGTAGTCAACTGTCAATTGGATTAGAAAATTGTTTGAAATTTAAACTGTCCAACAGGGTAACATCCCATGGCAAAGTGTAAATTATAGTGTACGCCATATTGTACATGTAGCAAGGTTCTTACCGATTGAACTTCGCAATTTGTACACTGATTTTAACACGATGTTCGACACTTTTTTTTTGTCAAGTGTCAATTGGATTGGAAAACTGTTTGAAATTTAAACTGTCCAACAGGGTAATGTCACGTGGCAAAGTGTAAATTATAGTGTACGCCATAGTGTACATGTAGCAAGGTCCTTTCCGATTGAACTTTGCTATTTGGACACTAATTTTTGACACGTTGTTCTACTCTTGCTTTGTTGTCAAGTGTCAATTGGATTGAAAAACTGTTATATATTTAAACTGTCCAATAGGGTAATGTCATGTGGCAAGCTGTAAACTAAAGTGTACACCATAGAGTACATGTAGCAAGGTTCCTACCGATCAAACTTTACAATTTGTACACTGATTTTAACACGTTGTTTCACACTTGCATTGTTGTCAAGTGTCAATTGGAGGGTAAAATTGTTTGAAATTTAAGTTGTCCAACAGGGTAATGTCATGTGGCAATGTTTAAATTAAATTGTACACCACAGTGTACATGTAGCAAGGTTTTTACCGATTGAACTTTGCTATTTGTACACTGATTTTTGACACGTTGTTTGACACTTGCATTGGTGTCAAAAATTAATTGGATGGGAAAATTGTTTGAAATTTAAACCTCCAGTAGGGTAATGTCATGTGACAATGTGTAAACAAAAGTGTACACCATAGTGTAAATACATCAACATTCTTACCGATTGAACTTTGCTATTTGTACACTGATTTTGTAACCTTGTTCGACACTTGCAGAGTTGTCAATTGTCAATTGGATGCGAAAATTGTTTGAAATTTAAACTGTCCAGGAGGGTAATGTCATGTGGCAATGTGTAATCTAAAGTGTACACCGTAGTGTACATTTAGCAACATTCTTACCGATTGAACTTTGCTAGTTGTGCACTAATTTTTGGCACTTGCATTGTTGTCAAGTGTCAATTGGATGCGAAAATTGTTTGAAATTTAAACTCTCCAATAGGGTAATTTCACGTGGCAAAGTGTAAACTAAAGTGTACACCATAGTGTACATGTAGCAAGGTCCTTATCGATTGAACTTTGCTATTTGTACGTTGATGGTCGACACGTTGTTTGACACTTACAATGTTTTCAAGTGTTAATTGGATGAGAAAACTATTTGAAATTTAAAATGTCCAACAGGATAATGTCACGTGGCAAAGTTTAAATTAAAGTGTACGCCGTAGTGTACATGTAGCAAGGTCCTTTTTGATTGAACTTTGCTATTTGTTCACTGATTTTTGACACATTGTTCAAAACTTGCTTTGTTGTCAAGTGTCAATTGGATTGTAAAACTGGTAGAAATTTAAATTGTCCAACAGGATAATGTCCCGTGGCAAACTGCAAACTAAAATGTACACCATATTGTACATGTAGAGAGTTTCTTATCGAATGAATTTTGCTATTTGTACACTGAATTTTAACACTTTGTTTCATACTTGCATTGTTGTCAAGCATCAATTGGATGGGAAAATCATTTGAAATTTAAACTGTCCAACAGGATAATGTCACGTGGCGAAGTGTAAACTGAAGTGTACACCATAGCATACATGTGACAAGGACCTTACCGATTGAACTTTGCTACTTGTAAACATATTTTTTACACGTTGTTTGTCACCTGTTTTGTTGTTAAGTGTCAACTAGGTGGGAGAACAGTTTGAAATTTAAACAGTCCAGCGGGGTAGTGTCACGTGGCAAAATGTAAACTAAAGTGTACACCGTAGTGTACATGTTGCAAGGTTCTTGCCGATTGAACTCTGCTATTTGTACGCTGATTTTTGACACATTGTTTGACATTTGCATTGTTGTCAAAAGTCAATTGGATGGGAAAACTATTTGAAAATTAAACTATCCATCAGGGTAATGAAACGTGACAAAGTGTAAACTAAAGTGTACACCATAGTGTATATGTCGCAATGTTCTTACCAATTGAACTTTGCTATTTGTACACTGATTTTTGACACGTTGTTTGACACTTGCATTGTTGTCAAGTGTTATTTAGATGGAAAAACTGTTTGAAATTATCCTACAGGGTAATGTCACATGGCAAATTGTAAACTAAAGTGTATACCATAGTGTACATGTAGCAAGGTTCTTACCGATTTAACTTTACTATTGTACACTAATTTTTGATGCGTTATTTGACACTTCCATTGTTGTCAAGTGTCAATTGAATGGGAAAACTGCTTGAAATTTAAACTGTCCAATAGGATAATGACACGTGGCAAAGTGTAAACTAAAGTGTACACCATAGGGCACATGCAGCATGGTTTTTATCTATTGAACTTTGCTATTTGTACACTGATTTTCGACATGTTGTTTGACATTTGCACTATTGTCAAGTGTCAATTGGATGGCAAAACTATTTGAAATTTAAACTGTCTAATAGGGTAATGAGACGTGGCAAAGTTTAAACTAAAGTGTACACCATAGTGTATATGTGGCAAGGTTCTTACCAATTGAACTTTGCTATTTGTACACTGATTTTTGAGACATTGTCCGACACTTGCTTTGTTGTCAAGTGTCAATTAGATTGGAAAACTGGTTGAAATTTAAATTGTCCAACAGGGTAATGTCTCGTGGCAAACTGTAAACTAAAGTGTACACCATAGTATACATGTAGAAAGGTTCTTATCAATTGAATTTTGCTATTTGTACACTGAATTTTAACACGTTGTTTCATACTTTTATTGTTGTCAAGCGTCAATTGGATTGGAAAACCGTTTGAAATTTAAACTGTCCAACAGGATAATGTCACGTGGTGAAGTGTAACCTAAAGTATACACCATAGCATTCATGTGGCAAGGACCTTACCGATTGACCTTTGTTAGTAGTAAACATATTTTTTGCACGTTGTTTGTCACCTGTATTGTTGTCAAGTGTCAACTAGGTAGGAGAATAGTTTGAAATTTAAACTGTCCAGTAGGGTAGTGATGCGAATCATATAGCAACGTTGACTACGAAACCCACAACGAGATTGATGAACCCAAGAAAGCCAAATTAATCCAAAGTTTAGGATTAACCCAAAAGAAAGTCGAACAAAAAAACCCAACAAGAACGACGCTTGAAAGACCCCTTGATCACACAATCCAAGAATTAAATCCGGTTGTTTGAACGCCACAAGTTAACACTTGATAAGTTCGAAATCGTTCAATGAAGAACGATGAAGAGAAGACAATACGTCTCACTTTTAATTCAATATCAATAATGTCAAAGATTTTTAACAATTGAATGGAAACTCCTATTTATACTAAACCTAAAAACTAGGTAAAAATCGTGCAAAAGTCGAGCATAATCTCCAAAATATGGAAAAGAATCAAAATCTAACAAAATATGGAAAATTGCCAAAATTGGAAAATTCGCCAATTTTTTTGGCCTATGCGGCCGCATGGTTCAACAAAAATTCCAATTAAAGTTTCGGTATGCCACTGTGCGGCCGCATGGTGTGTTTTGCTGTGCGGTCGTACAGGCTTATTTTCAGCCTTCGATTTCGTCGCTTGATAACAAATTGATCCAAGTTGATTTGACCTTCGACCGGAACATGAAAATTGCTCCATTTTGAGTCCCGAATATGGTTCTATCAATGGTTTCTTGAACAAGAAATCCCATTGCTTGTTTCACATGCTTTACCATTGATCGCGTCATTGGTTCGCCATCGACTATCAACGGGTCTTGTCTCGCACTTGCCTTCGTCGGGCTCGACTCCTGGATCATATCA
>NW_019228585.1:185564-191053 GCF_002742605.1 Olea europaea var. sylvestris
TACGTGGCAAAGTGTAAATTAAAGTGTACACCATAGTGTATATGTGGCAAGGTTCTTACCAATTGAACTTTGCTATTTGTACACTAATTTTTGACACTTGCATTGTTGTCAAGTGTTATTTGGATGGAAAAACTGTTTGAAATTATCCTACAGGGTAATGTCACATGGCAAATTGCAAACTAAAGTGTACACCATAGTGTACATGTAGCAAGGTTCTTACCAATTGAACTTTGCTATTTGTACTCTGATTTTGGACACGTTATTTGACACTAGCATTGTTCTCAAGTATCAATTGGATGGAAAAACTACTTGAAATTTAAACTGTTCGACAGGGTAATGTCACATGGCAAAGAGCAAACTAAAGGGTACACCATAGTGTACATGTAGCAAGGTTCTTACCAATTGAACTTTGCTATTTGTACTCTGATTTTGGACACGTTATTTGACACTAGCATTGTTCTCAAGTATCAATTGGATGGAAAAACTACTTGAAATTTAAACTGTTCGACAGGGTAATGTCACATGGCAAAGAGCAAACTAAAGGGTACACCATAGTGTACATGTAGCAAGGTTCTTACCAATTGAACTTTGCTATTTGTACTCTGATTTTGGACACGTTATTTGACACTAGCATTGTTCTCAAGTATCAATTGGATGGAAAAACTACTTGAAATTTAAACTGTTCGACAGGGTAATGTCACATGGCAAAGAGCAAACTAAAGGGTACACCATAGTGTACATGTAGCAAGGTTCTTACCAATTGAACTTTGCTATTTGTACTCTGATTTTGGACACGTTATTTGACACTAGCATTGTTCTCAAGTATCAATTGGATGGAAAAACTACTTGAAATTTAAACTGTTCGACAGGGTAATGTCACATGGCAAAGAGCAAACTAAAGGGTACACCATAGTGTACATGTAGCAAGGTTCTTACCAATTGAACTTTGCTATTTGTACTCTGATTTTGGACACGTTATTTGACACTAGCATTGTTCTCAAGTATCAATTGGATGGAAAAACTACTTGAAATTTAAACTGTTCGACAGGGTAATGTCACATGGCAAAGAGTAAACTAAAGGGTACACCATAGTGTACATGTAGCAAGGTTCTTACCGATTGACTTTGTTATTTGTACACTGATTTTTTGACACGCTGTTCGACACTTGCATTGTTTTCAAGTGTCAATTGGATAGCAGAACTATTTGAAATTTCAGCTGTCCAACAGGGTAATGTCACATGGCAAAGTGTAAACTAAAGTGTAGGCGATAGTGTACATGTAGCCAGGTCCTTTCCGATTGAACTTTGCTATTTGTACACTGATTTTTGACACATTGTTTGACACTTGCTTTCCTATCAATGGTTAATTGTTTTGGAAAATAGCTTGAAATTTAAACTGTCCAATAGGGTAATGTCACGTGGAAAACTGTAAACTAAAGTGTACACCATAGAGTACATGTAGCAAGGTTCTTAGTGATTGAACTTTGCAATTTGTGCACTGACTTTAGCACATTGTTTGATACTTGCATTGTTGTCAAGTGTCAACTGGATGGGAAAACTATTTGAAATTTAAACTGCCCAGCAGGATAATGTCACGTGACAATGTGTAAATTAAAGTGTACACGATAGTGTACATGTAGCAGCGTTCTTATCGATTGAACTTTGCTATTCGTACGCCGAATTTGACACGTTGTTTGACACTTGCGTAGTTGTCAAGTGTCAATTGGATGCAAAGACTGTTTGAAATTTAAATTGTCTAATGAGGTAATGTCACGTGGCAATGTATAAAGTAAAGTGTACACCATAGTGTACATGTAGCAACGTTCTTGCCGATTGAACTTTGCTATTTTTACACTGATTTTTGACACGTTGTTTGACACTTACATTGTTGTCAAGTGTCAATTGGATGGAAAAACTATTTGAAATTTAAACTGTCCAATAGGGTAATGTCACGTGGCAAAGTGTAAATTAAAGTGTACACCATAGTGTACATGTAGCAAGGTCCTTACTGACTGAACTTTGCTATTTGTACACTGATTTTCGACACGTTGTTTGACACTTGCATTATTGTCAAGTGTGAATTAGATAGAAAAACTATTTGAAATTTAAACTATCCAACTGGATAATGTCACGTGGCAAAAGTGTAAATTAAAGTGCACGCCATAGTGTACATGTAGCAAGGTCCTTTCCGACTGAACTTTGCTATTTGTACACTGATTTTTGACACGTTGTTTAACACTCAGTTTGTTGTCAAATGTCAATTGGATTGGAAAACTGTTTGAAATTTAAACTGTCCAATAGGGTAATGTCATGGAAAAGTGTAAATTAAAGTGTACGCTATAGTGTACATGTGGCACGGTCCTTTTCGATTGAACTTTGCTATTTGGACCCCGATTTTTGACACGTTGTTTGACACTTGCTTTGTTCTCAATGGAATTGTATTGGAAAATAGTTTGAAATTTAAATTGTCCAATAGGGTAATGTCACGTGGCGAGCTCTAAACTAAAGTGTACACCATGGAGTACATGTAGCAAGGTTCTTACTGATTGAACTTTGTAATTTGTACACTGATTTTAGCGCGTTGTTTGACACTTGCATTGTTGTCAAGTGTTAATTGGATGGAAAAATTGTTTTAAATTTAAACTGTCCAACAGGTTAATGTCACGTGGAAATGTTTAAAGTAACGTGTACTCCATAGTGTATATGTAGCAAGGTTCTTACCGATTGAACTTTGCTATTTGTACACTGATTTTTGATACGTTGTTTGATACTTCCATTGCTGTCAAGTGTCAATTGGATGGGAAAACTATTTCAAATTTAAACTGTCCTGTAGGGTAATGTCACGTGACAATGTGTAAACTAAAGTGTACACCATAGTGTACATTTAGCAACGTTCTTACCGATTGAACTTTACTATATGTACACTGATTTTGACACATTGTTTGACACTTGCATGGTTGTCAAGTGTCAATTGGATGTGAAAACTATTTGAGATTTAAACTGTCCAACAGGGTAATGTCACGTAGCAATGTGTAAACTAAAGTGTAGGCCATAGTGTACATGTAGCACGGTTCTTACCGATTTAACTTTACTATTTGTACGTTGAATTTGACACGTTGTTTGACACTTACATAGTTGTCAAGTGTCAATTGGATGCAAAAACTGTTTGAAATTTAAACTGTCCAAATGGGTAATGTCATGTGGCAATGTGTAAACTAAAGTGTACACCATAGTGTACATGTAGCAACGTTCTTACCGATTGAACTTTGCTATTTTTACACTAATTTGTGACACGTTTGACACTTGCATTGTTGTCAAGTGTCAATTGGATGGGAAAATTGTTTGAAATTTAAACTGTCCAATAGGGTAATGTCATGTGGAAAAATGTAAATTAAAGTGTACACCATAGTGTACATGTAGCGAGGTCCTTACTGATTGAACTTTGCTATTTGTACACTGATTTTCGACATGTTGTTTGACACTTGCATTGTTGTCAAGTGTGAATTGGATAGAAAAACTATTTGAAATTTAAACTATCCAACTGGATAATGTCACGTGGCAAAGTGTAAATTAAAGTGCAAGCCATAGTGTACATGTAGCAAGGTCCTTTCCGATTGAACTTTGCTATTTGTACACTGATTTTTGACACGTTGTTCGACACTCAGTTTGTTGTCAAGTGTCAATTGGATTGGAAAACTGTTTGAAATTTAAACTATGCAATAGAGTAACGTCACGGCAAAGTGTAAATTAAAGTGTACGCCATAGTGTACATGTCGTACGGTCCTTTCCGATTGAACTTTGCTATTTGGACCCTGATTTTTGACACGTTGTTCGACACTTGCTTTGTTGTCAACGGTTAATTGTATTGGAAAATAGTTTGAAATTTAAACTATTCAATAGGGTAATGTCACGTGGCGAACTCTAAACTAAAGTGCACACCATAGAGTACATGTAGCAAGGTTCTTACCGATTGAACTTTGCAATTTGTACACTGATTTTAGCGCGTTGTTTGACACTTGTATTATTGTCAAGTGTCAATTGGATGGAAAAATTGTTTTAAATTTAAACTGTCCAACAGGGTAACGTCACGTGGCAATGTTTAAACTAAAGTGTACTCCATAGTGTACATGTAGCAAGGTTCTTACCGATTGAACTTTGCTATTTGTACACTAATTTTTGACACGTTGTTTGACACTTGCATTGTTATCAAGTGTTAATTCAGTCTTGTGGATACGCAAATCAAAGAAACTCGAAACAATAAGTGAGAAAAGAGATTTATTAAAATATGATTTTTTTATACATAATATAATGTGAACACCCCTTTTTATGTTAACACGCACACCAAGACACATACAAATACATGCACACACACTATAATATATACATACACCCCAGCATGCAACAGAACCTACGAGAAGGTTGCATTAAAATATCAAATCACCTTTAAAACATTTGAGTTCAAATTCCAAGGTTGTAATATATATTAAAATATTATTTCACCCTTACATGGTATGCAATAAAGGACATATGAATGAATACATCATGCAAAGTGATGTACTCGGTCAGATGGAACAAATGGTCAATTCACTGTAAAATTTAAAGTGGCTTTATAGCAGAAGCAAAATTCCAAAATTTTCTATATTGTTTACGTGAACAGTTCTTGTTACTGTTCACGTGACTTTTTTTTTCTTTGGAAAAGTCTACAGGAAAGTAAAACCGTGCTCTGATACCATACTGTAACGCCCCAATTTTTCATTAAACATAAACATGGGAACGTTACGAAAAACTCACTTTTCTTTATTTATAAATGCGAAACGATATAAAAATAAAATTCTTCAATAAGCAAATAACTGCAACATTTAAATTTAAATAATTGAAAGCGTATCTAACCATAAACATAAACTCCTAAATAATTCAAATAATACGTTCTAAATAAAATTAAACAAATTGCTAAATTTAAAACAGCAAACTTATTTCTTTTTCTCTATTCTTCATTCACTTGGCAGCCCGCATCACCAATTCTCCACTGCTCCAATCGACCCGAACAAATCTGTAAAATTAATGTAAGAGTGAGTATTTTAAAAATACCCACTAAGATACGTGCAAATTTTCATACACAGATATATAACAAATAAATAATACACTTCATACCGCTCTTCTCTTATGGAGTGTATCGGTGACCAAGCGACGCACCCATCTTAGGTCCTCTTAATTTCCATGTAGAAATTTCATATCTCTTTCTCTAGAACCCGAAGGTCCACTAGCATTCCATGCATATTTAATCGCATATAAGAGCATAAGGAAACGTAAACACTTTGCGCATAAATGTATCTTACATTGATATTAAAATTTCAAAAATATGAATGTGTGTTCCAAATTTCTGAATTTCTTGACTGCGTCAATAAAATTAGCTTGCTTTCTCTTCAAAATATTTTACCTCTCTCTACTGCGTGTGTATAATTTCTAGGATGTATTCTGATCTTTCTTTCT
>NW_019228585.1:192567-201604 GCF_002742605.1 Olea europaea var. sylvestris
AAAGTTTCCTCTTGTATGTTTTGTTCGATGACTGTTTTTCCATCTGTTTTTCTTATGGTATTATGTAAAAATATATACATGACATGATGTAATATGGTATTAATAGTAAATTTTGTAATTATATCTTTCATGTTATGTTAAGAGACATTTTTGTAGTTTATTTTCCTTACAAGAGACAAAAGGCAGAAACGGGACAGTTTCTAGAGTCAATTTCAAAATGATGTTTCTAATTCTATAAACGTCCATTTGAGACTCTAAAAACATTTCTGTCTTCCTATTTTAGTTTTCTAAATATTTCTGAAGGAATCATTCAATTTGGATATCTATGGCCTGAGTTATCAAGGTTTAAACATCGAGGGGTCAATCTGGATTTTCTGTGCAACATTTCACTGTTTTCAGTAAAACGTCCATATCATATGATCTTGCAAAATTTTAATATTTTAACCTAGAAAACTACTTGAAATTATCTCTCTAATTCCACAAATTTCATAGAAAACGGAGTTGGGATGAATTTTATAAAAATTGTCGAACTTACTGCCTAACTAATCTTAATAGTGTCGAGGCCGTATATGTAAAGTATAAATTTTTGTCGACATGCACTTTTATCGGCGATCAATTTTTTTTAAGAATTATTTTACCAAGTTGAAATTAAGTTCTTAACATTTAATACTTCTATTTAAGAGTATTTACATGTACCAAAGGCAGAAGTTATTATGTTTAGTACGTGACCCTCGAAGCTTAAGTTCGGGGCGTCACATTACCGATTGAACTTTGCTATTTGTACACTGATTTTTGACACGTTGTTTGACTCTTGCATTGTTGTCAAATATTAATTGGATGGAAAAATTGTTTGAAATTTAAACTGTCCAGCAAGGTAATGTCATGTGACAATGTGTAAACAAAAATGTACACCATAATGTAAATGTAGCAACATTCTTACCGATTAAACTTTGCTATTTGTAACCTTGTTTGACACTTGCATAGTTGTCAAGTGTCAATTTGATGCAAAAAATTTTTGAAATTTAAACTGTCCAGGAGGATAATGTCATGTGGCAATGTGTAATCTAAAGTGTACGCCATAGTGTACATTTAGCAACATTCTTACCGATTGAACTTCGCTAGTTGTACACTAATTTTTTACACTTGCATTGTTGTCAAGTGTCAATTGGATCGAAAAACTGTTTGAAATTTAAACTCTCCAACAGGGTAATGTCACGTGTAAAAGTGTAAACTAAAGTGTACACCATAGTGTACATGTAGCAAGGTTCTTACTGATTGAACTTTGCTATTTGTACGCTGATATTCAACACGTTATTTGACACTTTCAATGTTTTCAAGTGTCAATTGGATGGGAAAACTATTTGAAATTTAAAATGTCCAACAGGATAATGTCACGTGGCAAAGTTTAAATTAAAGTGTACGTCGTAGTGTACATGTAGCAAGGTCCTTTCCTATTGAACTTTACTATTTGTACACTGATTTTTGACACGTTGTCCCACACTTGCTTTGTTGTCAAGTTTCAATTGGATTTGAAAACTGGTTGAAATTTAAATTGTCCAACAGGGTAATGTCTCGTGGCAAACTGTAAACTAAAGTATACACCATAGTGTACATGTAGAGAGATTCTTATCGATTGAATTTTGCTATTTGTACACTGAATTTTAACATGTTGTTTCATACTTGCATTGTTGTCAAGCGTCAATTGGATGGGAAAACCGTTTGAAATTTAAACTGTCCAACAGGATAATGTCACGTGGCGAAGTGTAGACTAAAGTATACACCATAGCATACATGTGGCAAGGACCTTACCGATTGAACTTTGCTAGTTGTAAACATATTTTTACACGTTGTTTGTCACCTGTATTGTTGTCAAGTATCAACTAGGTAGGAGAATAGTTCGAAATTTAAACTGTCCAGCGGGGTAGTGTCACGTGGCAAAATGTAAACTAAAGTGTACACCATAGTGTACATGTTGCAAGGTTCTTACTGATTGAACTCTGCTATTTATACGCTGATTTTTGACACATTGTTTGACATTTGCATTGTTGTCAAAATTCAATTGGATGGGAAAACTATTTGAAAATTAAACTATCCAACAGGGTAATGACACGTGGCAAAGTGTAAACTAAAGTGTGCACCATAGTGTACATGTCGCAAGGTTCTTACCAATTGAACTTTGCTATTTGTACACTAATTTTTGACACGTTGTTTGACACTTGTATTGTTGTCAAGTGTCATTTGGATGGAAAAACTATTTGAAATTGTCCTATAGGATAATGTCACATGGAAAATTGTAAACTAAAGTGTACACCATAGTGTACATGTAGCAAGGTTCTTACCGATTTAACTTTACTATTTGTACACTAATTTTTGACACGTTGTTTGACACTTGCGTTGTTGTCAAGTGTCAATTGAATTGGAAAACTGCTTGGAATTTAAACTATCCAATAGGGTAATGACACGTGGCAAAGTGTTAACTAAAGTGTACACCATAGGGCACATGCAGCATGGTTTTTATCTATTGAACTTTGCTATTTGTACACTGATTTTAGACACGTTTTTTGGCACTTATATTGTTGTCAAGTATCAATTGGATGGGAAAACTGTTTGAAATTTATACTGTCCAACAGGGTAGTATCACGTGGTAAAGTGTAAACTAAAGTGTGTACACCATAGTGTACATGTAGCAAGGATCTTACCGATTGAACTTTGCTATTTGTACACTGATTTCTGACACGTTGTTTCACACTCACACTGTCGTCAAGTGTCAATTGGGTGAGAAAATTGTTTGAAATTTAAGCTGTCCAACAAGGCAATGTCACGTGGCAAAGTGTAAACTAAAGTGTACACGATAGTGTACATGTAGCAAAGTCCTTATCGATTGAACTATGCTAGTTGTACGCTAATTTTTGACATGTTGTTTGACACTTGCACTGCTATCAAGTGTCAGTTCGATTGCAAAACTGATTGAAATTTAGGCTGTCCAATAGGGTAATGTCACGTGGTAAAGTATAAGCTAGAGTGTACACCATAGTGTACATGTTGCGAGGTCCTTACCGAATGAACTTTTCTATTTGTACACTAATTTTTGGCACGTTGTTTGACACTTGCATTGTTGAAAAATGTCAATTGGATGGGAAAACTATTTGAAATTTAAACTGTCCAACAGGATAATGACACGTGACCAAGTGTTAAGTAAAGTGTACACCATAGGGCATATGCAGCATGGTTTTTACCTATTGAACTTTGCTATTTGTATACTGATTTTAGACATGTTGTTTGACACTTGCACTATTGTCAAGTGTCAATTGGATGGCAAAACTTTTTGAAATTTAAACTGTCCAGCATGGTAATGACACGTGGCAAAGTTTAAACTAAAGTGTACACCATAGTGTACGTGTTGCAAGGTTCTTACCAATTGAACTTTGCTATTTGTATACTGATTTTAGACATGTTGTTTGACACTTACACTACTGTCAAGTGTCAATTGGATGGCAAAACTTTTTGAAATTTAAACTATCCAACAGGGTAATGTCAGGTGGAAAAGTGTAAACTAAAGTGTACACTATAGTGTACATGTAGCACGTTTCTTACCGATTGAACTTCGCTATTTGTACACTGGTTTTTGACACGTTGTTCGACACTAGCATTGATGTAGAGTGTCAATTGGATGGCAAAACTTTTTGAAATTTAAACTATCCAACAGGGTAATGTCAGGTGGAAAAGTGTAAACTAAAGTGTACACTATAGTGTACATGTAGCACGTTTCTTACCGATTGAACTTCGCTATTTGTACACTGGTTTTTGACACGTTGTTCGACACTAGCATTGATGTAGAGTGTCAATTGGATGGCAAAACTTTTTGAAATTTAAACTATCCAACAGGGTAATGTCAGGTGGAAAAGTGTAAACTAAAGTGTACACTATAGTGTACATGTAGCACGTTTCTTACCGATTGAACTTCGCTATTTGTACACTGGTTTTTGACACGTTGTTCGACACTAGCATTGATGTAGAGTGTCAATTGGATGGCAAAACTTTTTGAAATTTAAACTATCCAACAGGGTAATTAAACGTGGCAAAATGTAAACTAAAGTGTACACTGATAAGTGTATTTTTGCACACTTATTTAGGTCAAAAACATGACTTAATAACGAGCAAAATGATTGAATTGTAACTTAATCTCGTTATGTTTGTGAATTGTAGGGAACACCCATGAACATGGTGAAATTCAGAAGAAAAGAGCCGAAAGAAGACTAAAACGGAGTAAAGTGATAGTTCGGGGACCAAGTTGCAAATAATCCATAGATGAGATGGGAAATGGAATGAAGATTCAAGAGTGCTAGAGGTCAATCAGATGAGGAAAGGAGTCAAGAGGTGAAATATGATTGAAGTATTGTCAAGTATCAACTTTCAGGCGAAAAAGCTATGCTCGTGATTTTTAGTCTCTATTTGAGATCCATTAGTGACATAGTAAACTTCAGAATTTGAGGAAGTCTATTTATATCAAAATGTAGATCTTTGAGTTTTCTTCCCAATGCACTTTGAATCACTTCAATCGGAGATCAGGAGAGAAAGTTATGACCAAAATACTAAAAGCTATCTAGTGAAAAGAATGGTATAACTATGCGGTCGCATAGTATAAATTATATGCGGTTGCATGGAAGCCTCCCGAGAATTTTTTCTCAAATTTTTTTTACTCTATGCGATAGCATAGAAATTTACTATGCGGTCGCATAGAACAAGATTCGGGGACGATTCAGCAGTTTCCTTATTTCGCTGAAACTCTTATGCAAATGAGATTTTTAGGATTCTATATAAACTAAAACTCGACCAGAATGATGGGACGCCACTTTTACAGCAAAAGGGGGGAGTATACGCAATTTTGGAGGATTTGGAGAGGAAGAACAAGGCAAAAACAAGGCAATCCACTTCAAGATTCAAGATTTCACTTCAAGAGTCAATTGGGTGATATTCTTCCTTGGTTTTGATTATTTTTTCTCTTTATTTCCCATTATGTTAGGCTAGATTTTCATGTGCTAGGATTTGCGATGAACCTTATATTATGAACCCTTAATCTTGAATTTTATGAATTTGACGTTAAAACATGTTTTTATTTATTGAATGATTGGCATGGATTTTATTTTCTCTACAATTATGTGCGCAATAGTTGTATGAGCTTTGTGGCTTGTTTTACCCTCGAGAGATGGAAAATAAGTTAGACATTATGTTAATTATCGTAAAGTTCGATAGGGGATAGAAATATACCGCTATGCTTTACCTGATCTTTAAGTATTCATAAATCTTTAATGCATTTTTATATGTTCGCATCCGTCATAGATATATAGTCGGATCGCATGTAAAAATAGGTTTAATTCTACTCGAAAGAGATTGTTAAACAAATTAAGAATATTGGTCTTCATAATTGAATCGTGTTGTCCATTTTATAAAATTCGAATTAAAGGGGATTGATATAAGGGGATTCGGGATCCTAGTACGCATTTCGTTATCACATTTTTATAAAACTTGCATTTATTTATAATCACGCATTTAATCTAGTTAATTTAGGCTTTACATTTATAAGTAGGTTATTAAATCATAATTTAGTTAACGAAAATATCAAGAATTTCTATTGTTTTGGTTAAGGCGGCGATAGGTAAAATTGAACTAATCAATCTTTGTGGGACGATATTCGAACTCATTTAATCCACTTTATTACTTGTTAATGAACCGTACACTTGCGATAGTTTAAAATCGAAAGAAATAATTTCGCGAACAAGTTTTTGGCGCCGTTGCCGGGGATTGAATTCAGTTTAATTTTATTTTTCTAGGCACTAATTTGAAATTTAATTTTAGTTTCTCTTTTAGTTTTTTTTTTCTTTTTTTTTTTGTCTTTGTTTTGTTTTTATTATTCGATCCATCTTTTTAGTATCTAAGTGCTACCCTTATTTTTCTCTTAAATTTGCAAGCTAAGATCGACTGGAGGAGAATTGATTCTCGCCGATCCTGAAATTGAACGCACTTTTCATCTACTACAAAGAGAGAACCGAGAAGCAAAATTGTAAATGGCTAACGAACTAAACAATCCTATTATCCCAGCCAATGAAGGAGAGACAGTGAACGAAGGAAATGAGATTTTGGGCGACTTCTTGACTCCTCAAGTGATTCAAAGCCAGTCCAGCATTGTGTATCCACCGTTTGGGCAACCCAATTTTCAATTGAAGATGAATGTGATATAGCTGTTCCAAAATGGACATCAATTTTATGGCAGAGCCGAAGAAAATCCACATACACACATATCTCGATTCTTGGATATGTGTCAACACTTCAGATATCAAGGAATCTTGGACGATGCTATTAGGCTATGGCTTTTTCCACACACCTTGCAGGACAAGGCACTTGAATGGTTGGATTCGCTTCCTATTGCAAGCATCACTACTTGGAACGACCTGGCTCACAAATTCTGCACGAAGTACTTCTCACCAGCCAAGATAGCTAAAATGAGACATGAAATATCCATTTTCAGCCAGGGAGAATCCGAATCATTTGACGAAGCCTGGAACAGATTCAAGAATATGCTCCGAAAGTGCCCTCAACATGGGTTCAACAAAAAGACCCAAATCCGATTCTTTTAGGTAGGGTTACTCCCGTACTTCAAAAGCATGGTAGACTCATCATCAAATGACTCAATTTCTACACAAACAATCGATGGAGCACTAGAATTATTTGAAAGAATGACAACTACTTCAGCGATGTGGGCATCTAAGCGGGTAACTCAGAAGAAACCTCCGGGTGTTTATGAGGTCGATACTTATTCAGCCATATCTGTGAAGATTGACTTATTGTTTCACAAGGTAGAAAGCATATCACAAACAATACAAAATAAGAAGTTTAGCTATGAAGAATGTGGAGCTGTGCATAAAACATCAGAGTGTCCAATTTTAATGCAAGGAGTTAAGCAGACAGATTTTGCACAATGGGGACAACGCCAACAGAATAATCAATATGGGGAAACATACAATAACAGTTGGAAGAAGCATCCCAATTTCTCTTGGAGCAACCAGAATTAGAATAAGCCGCAGGGTCAGTTTCAACAGCAAGAGAAAAAACCTCAATTGGAAGACATGTTCGGGAAAGTTATGGAGAGGACCAATCAGTACATGGAGAAAACCGAAATCACTTTACAAAACCAAAATGCTGCCATCAAAAACTTGGAAACTTAAATGGGACAGATGGCCATCGCTTTGACTGGAAGAGCACAGGGAAATTTGCCAAATAACTCGAAAATCAACCCAAAAGAGCATGCCAAGGCCATCACAACTCGAAGTGGAGTGCAGCTACCTGATATGCATGTCAAAAGGCCAGTCAAGAACAAAGAGAATACACCTTCTGTAGAAGAAGAAACTGTGGAGTAGGATGAACAACCAAACACATCTACTGCAAAGGAAAGCTCAGAAAAAGCAGGGAATAAAGAAACAGTTACAGTCAACCTATATGAACCTCCAATTCCATTTCCACAGAGGTTGAAAAATCACAAAATGGAGCAACAATACAAGAAATTTTTGGAAGTCTTCAAGAAGCTCCACATCAACATCCCGTTGGCCGAAGATCTATTTCAGATGCCCAGCTATGCAAAGTTTTTGAAGGACATATTATCAAATAGACGCAAGCTGGAGGATCATGAAATAGTAATGCTAACCGAAGAGTGCAGCGCAAGAATTTAGAAAAAGCTTCCACCAAAATTGAAAGATCCAGGGAGTTTTATTGTCCCTTGCACAATTGGTGATTTTTATTTTAATAAAGCATTATGTGATCTTGGTGAGATTGTTAACTTGATGCCACTCTCTATTTTCAGGATACTAGGATTGGGAGAGCCTAAAGTAACTACAGTAACTCTACAACTGGCTAATCGATCACTTACACATCCACGAGCGATTATCGAAGATGTATTGGTCAAAGTGGATAAACTTATATTCCCAGCGGACTTCTTAATTCTGGACATGGAAGAAGACAAAGACGTGCCTATCATATTGGGGCGACCATTTTTGGCAATTGCAAGAGCTCTCATAGATGTGCAACAAGGACAATTAACTCTGAAACTGGGTGAGGAGTAGGCCACTTTTAATGTTTTCAAAGTAATGAAATATCTCATCGAGCCAGACAACTGTTTCCAGATTGATGTGATTGACATAGGAATCCCCTACAATTACGAGTTGAAGAAACCGCCAGACATACAGGAGGCTGATATGATACACCCTCAATCCATTCTCACTAACTCAAAGGAGATCGAGGTATACATCGTGGAGTCTCAAACGGATGATGAGGGAGAGTCACACCACGTGAAAAAGGACAGGTTTGAAGTGTGGAAGATAACTGCAATATAATGCCCCGAAAATTTTGGAATAAAAATATATTTGTCTTACATGTTATAGTTTTAAAATTTGAGGACTGAAATGAAATAGCGTTTAAAGTCATATTTTATTTGGCACCAATAATTACATTTTGATAGAATGAGTATAAGTATATCAATATTGGGCTCATTTTGTAGTTCGCATTTAATAACGTATTTTCAGCTCAAGAAAATATGAGTTCTTTTAAGTTAAAACTAAGTTATTTCAATTCAAAGAAACATAGATAATAAGCATCGTTTTTATTATTTAACAATATTTCTTTTAAGCATCGTTATTTTTAATCCTTGTTTACATTTATCTGCAAATATTTCTGGTTTTCTGGTACTCGTGATTTAAGTAGTTGCAAAGTAATATATAGGGAGAGATATTTTTAGTTAACTATGATTGATTGATGTTTGGATAAAATAATTTTATCTTAGATTAAAAAATTCATTTGCTTTGATTTTGGAATCCTACTTAGAATATTGATTTAACATTTATGACTTTTTGACCATTCTAAGATGACACACGTTTTTAGGCCTAGCTTTGAATGAATTGGTTATTATATAATAATATTTTTGGACAATCTCTAGCCTCTAGGCATGATGCATGGCAATCATACCTTGTACTCTCAATTGTGTCAATTG
>NW_019228585.1:201989-203324 GCF_002742605.1 Olea europaea var. sylvestris
CGACCTGCGGGTCTCTATGAAATGAAATGAAATGTTTGACCTGCGGGTCCCTACGAAATGAAATGAAATGTGAGATCGCCTTCGGGTCTTCTCAAATTGTATTAGAGCTTTCGACTGATCACCGATTGCTCTTGACGAAATGTTAGTATTAAATGTTATGAGTTTACACTTTAAATTATTATATTATTTGGACGCACGTATCCTACTGAGTGTAATTACTCACTCCTTCAATTTCAATGTTTCAGATCAGTACGGTCAATGTGGATGGTGGCTAATCGGTGCGCGGGTTGCCAAGTAAAGAAAAACTTCGCAAGAAAACGTTTTAAAATAATTCTGTTAGGATTATGTGCTTCAATTTAATTCTGTTTAATGTTCTATGTTTACGCGACATTTTGTTTATTCAATTTGGTATTTGAGTATTAAATAAATCAAGAGTTTTAAATTTCGAATTAAATATTTTCGCTTTATGTATGCGATACGAAATGATATCGGTAACACCTCAAATTTTAAGTCGATAAAATTTTGGGGCGTTACATGCAATGCGGAACAAGACCATATTGAACAAACTATACAAGACCTTCCAAGCCATATTTAAAGTGCCATAACACACCTAGGCCAAAAGTCGGGCTATCGACTATAAAATAGCGCTGGTTGGGAGGCAACCCAACGTTCTATCCTTTCATTTACTTTGCTTTGCAATAGTTTAGGAACTTTCCATTTTTTTAGCATTATCAATAGTTTTAGGTCATCGATCATACATCCCTATCACATGGAGTCTAGGCATGGTCTACACGAGTCCCAATGTACTGAGCATGAGTCATGAGGTTGAAGTCCTATTTTAGTCAGTCATGTGTCCAATTGAACAAAGTGCATGTTTTGAATGAAGTTTCTCTGGTAATTCACATTTTTGTGATGTAAACCTTTTGTTGAGACATAAATTATGCATTCTGCACACCAACAATGTACAAATGCACCTTGAAGCAAATTTGGGGGATTTGTACACTACGTAGGTTATTTCTTGCCTCAGTTGCATCTGTTTACACCATGTGAACTAATACGCATACTTTGCACTTTTACAGGATGTCACTAAAAAGAATGTCACAGGGAAAGGAGAAACACTGCGAGTCGTAGTTTTCATTCACCACCTCCATATAAATCAGGAAAGTACTTGTACCCTATCTTGCGCTTTTAGTTTATTATTGTCCTTTAGTTATGTCTGTTTACACTTTTATTTCATCTTCACATTGAGGACAATGTATTATCTAAGTTTGAGGGTGGGTGACATAATCCTGGACACGAACATCTTTTCATCATTTTGCCTATATTCATCAATAT
>NW_019228585.1:204465-230000 GCF_002742605.1 Olea europaea var. sylvestris
GACTCAAATTCAGCATGAACCTGATATGTTGGTATGAATTCACACACACACACGTCGATTTGCATTTAACAAGTCAAGGTTGATGCCATTTTTGCACTGATAAATTTTCATAAAGTCAAATACTTAGTCCAATCCTGAGCCACAGCAGGGTATTAAGTCAGGTTTGTTCAGAATTAAGTCACTATCTTGTTTGAGGACAAACAATAGTTCAAGTTTGGAGGGTTTGATAAGTGTGTTTTTGCACACTTATTTAGGTAACAAACATGACTTAATAATGAGCAAAATGATTGAATTGTGACTTAATCTCATTATATTTGTGAATTGTAGGGAACACCGATGAACATGGTGAAATTCAGAAGAAAAAAGCCGAAAAAAGACTAAAATGGAGCAAAGTGATAGTTCGGGGACCAAGTTCCAAATAATCCATAGATGAGATGGGAAATGGAATGAAGATTCAAGAGTGTTAGAGGTCAATCGGATGAGGAAAGGATTCAATAGGTGAAACATGATCGAAGTATTATCAAGTATCAACTTTCAGGCGAAAAAGCGATGCTTGTGATTTTTAGTCTCTATTTGAGATCCATTTTTGACATAGTAAACATCAGAATTTGAGGAAGTCTATTTCCATCAAAAATGTAGATCATTGAGTTTTCTTCCCAATCCACTTTGAATCACTTCAATTGGAGATCAGGAGAGAAAGTAACAACCAAGATACTAAAAGCTGTCCAGCGGAAAGAATGGTATAACTATGCGATCGCATAGTATAAATTCTATGCGGTCGCATGGAAGCCTTTTGAGAATTTTTTCTCAAATTTCTTTTACTCAATGCGACAGCATAGAAATGTACTATGCGATCGCATAAAACAAGATTCGGGGACGATTTAGCAGTTTCCTTATTCGCCAAAAATCTTATGGAAAGGAGATTTTTAGGGTTCTATATAAACTAAAACTCGACCAGAATGATGGGACGCCACTTTTACAGAAAAAGAGGGGGAATATACACAATTTTGGAGGATTTGGAGAGGAAGAACAAGGCAATCCACTTCAAGATTCAAGATTTTACTTCAAGAATCAATTGGGTGATGTTCTTCCTTGGTTTTGATTATTTTTTCTCTTTATTTCCCATTATGTTAGGCTAGATTTTCATGTGCTAGGATTTGCGATGAACCTTATATTAAGAACCCTTCATCTTGAATTTTATGAATTTGACGTTAAAACATGTTTTTAATTATTGAATGATTGGCATGGATTTTATTTTCTCTACAATTATGTGCACAATAGTTGTATGAGCTTTGTGGCTTGTTTTACCCTCGAGAGATGGAAAATAAGTTAGACATTATGTTAATTATCGTAAAGTTCGATAAGGGATGGAAATATACCGCTATGCTTTATGTGATCTTTAAGTATTCATAAATCTTTAATGCATTTTTATATGTTCACATCCGTCATAGAAATATAGTCGGATCGCATGTAAAAATAGGTTTAATTTTACTCGATAGAGATTGTTAAACAAATTGAGAATATTGGTCTTCATAATTGAATCGTGCTGTCAATTTTATAAAATTCGAATTAAAGGGGATTGATATAAGGGGATTTGTGATCCTAGTATGCATTTCGTTATCACATTTTTATAAAACTTGCATTTAGTTATAATCACGCATTTAGTCTAGTTAATTTAGGCTTTATATTTATAAGTAGGTTATTAAATCATAATTTAGTTAACGAAAATATCAAGAATTTCTATTGTTTCGGTTAAGGCGACGATAGGTAAAATTGAACTAATCAATCTCTGTGAGATGATATTCGGACTCATTTAATCCACTTTATTATTTGTTAACGAACCGTACACTTGCGATAGTTTAAAATCGAAAGAAATAATTTCGCGAACATACTCCAGTGTACACTTCGCAAGGTTTTTATCGATTGAACTTTACTATTTGTACATTGATTTTAGACACATTGTTTGACACTGGCATCGTTGTTAAGGGTCAATTGGATAGAAAAACTATTTGAAATTTAAACTTTCCAACATGGTAATGTCACAGGGAAAAGTGTAAACTAAAGTGTACACCATAATGTATATGTAGCAAGGTTCATACCGATTGAACTTTGGTATTTGTATACTAATTTTTGACACGTTGTTTGACACTTGCAATGTTGTCAAGTGTCAATTGGATGAAAAAATTGTTTGAAATTTAAACCATCCGTCAGGATAATGTCACGTGACAAAGTGTAAACTAAAGTGTACACCATAGTGTACATGTAGCAGGGTTCTTTCTGACTGAACTTTTCTATTTGAGCACTAATTTTTGACACGATATTTGATAGTTATATTGTTGTCAAGTGTCCATTGGATGGAAGAACTATTTGAAATTTAAACAATCCAACAGGTTAATGTCACGTGGCAAAGTGTAAACTAAAGTATAGACCATAGTGTTCATGTAGCATGGTTCTTACCGATTGAACTTTGCTATTTGTAAACTAATTTTTTACATGTTGTTTAACACTTGCATTATTGTCAAGTGTCAATTGGATGGGAAAACTATTTGAAATTTGAACTGTCCAACTGGGAAATGTCACATGGCGAAGTGTAAACTAAAGTCTACACCATAGAGTACATGTAGCAAGGTCCTTACCGATTGAACTTTGCTATTTGTACATTGATTTTTGACATGTTGTTTGACACTTGCATTGTTGTCAAGTGTCAATTGAATGGAAAAACCGTTTGAAACTGTCCAACAGGGTAATGTCACATGGCAAATTGTAAGCTAAAGTGTACACCATAGTGTACATGTAGAGAGGTTCTTATCGATTGAATTTTGCTATTTGTACACTGAATTTTAACACATTGTTTCATACTTACATTGTTGTCAATCATCAATTGGATGGGAAAATTGTTTGAAATGTAAACTGTCCAACAGGATAATGTCACGTGGTGAAGTGTAAACTAAAGTATACACCATAGCATACATGTGGCAAGGACCTTATCGATTGAACTTTGCTAGTTGTAAACAGATTTTTTACACATTGTTTGTCACCTGTATTGTTGTCAAGTGTTAACTAGTGGGAGAATGTTTGAAATTTAAACTGTCCAGCGGGGTAGTGTCACGTGGTAAAATGTAAACTAAAGTGTACACCATAATGTACATGTTGCAAGGTTCTTACCGATTGAACTCTGCTATTTGTACACTGGTTTTTGACACATTGTTTGACATTTGCATTGTTGTCAAAAGTCAATTGGATGGGAAAACTATTTGAAAATTAAACTATCCTACAGGATAATGACACGTGGTAGAGTGTAAACTAAAGTGTACACCATAGTGTATATGTCGCAAGGTTTTTACCAATTGAACTTTACTATTTGTACACCGATTTTTAACACGTTGCTTGACACTTGCATTGTTGTCAAGTGTAATTTAGATGGAAAAACTGTTTTATATTGTCCAACAGGGTAATGTCACGTGGCAACTTGTAAACTAAAGTGTTCACTATAGTGTACATGTAGCAAAGTTCTTACCGATTTAACTTTACTATTTGTACACTAATATTTGACACGTTGTGTGACACTTACATTGTTGTCAAGTGTCAATCAGATTGGAAAACTGTTTGAAATTTAAACTGTCCAACAGGATAATGTCACGTGGCAAAGTGTAAACTAAAGTGTACACCATAGTGTATATGTAGCAAGGTACTTACCGATTGAACTTTACTATTTGTAAACTGATTTTTTACACGTTGTTTGACACCTGCATTGTTGTCAAGTGACAACTGGATGGGAAAACTACTTGAAATTTAAACTGTTCGACAGGGTAGTGTCAAGTGACATGGTTCTTACCGATTGAACTTTGCTATTTGTACACTGATTTTTTATATGTTATTTGATGCTTGCATTGTTTTCAAGTGCCAATTGGATGGAAAAAATGTTGGAAATTGAAATTGTCCAACAGGGTAATGTCACGTGGCAAAGTGTAAACTAAAGTGTACATGTAGCAAGGTTCATACCAGTTGAACTTTGCAATATGTACACTGATTTTTGACATGTTGCTTGACACTCGCACTGTTCCCATTGAACTTTGCTATTTGTACATTGATTTTTGACACATTGCTTGATCCTTGCATTATTGTCAAAAGTCAATTGGATGGGAAAACTGCTTGAAATTTAGACTGTCCAATAGGGTAATCACACGTGGCAAAGTGTAAACTAAAGTCTACACCATAGTGTATATGTCGCAAGCTTCTTGCCAATTGAACTTTGCTATTTGTACACTGATTTTTGACACGCTGTTTGACACTTTCAATTTTGTCAACTGTCAATGGGATGGAAAAACTGTTTTAAATTGTCCAACCGGGTAATGTAACGTGGTAAATTGTAAACTAAAGTGTACACGATTGTATACATATAGTAAGGTTCTTATCGATTAAATTTTGCTATTTGTACACTAATTTTTGACACGTAGTTTGATGCTTGCATTGTTGTCAAACGTTAATTGGATGGAAATACTATTTGAAATTTAAACTGTCCAATAGGGTAAAGTCAGGTGGCAAAGTGTAAACTAAAGTGTACACCATAGTGTACATATGGCAAGGTCCTTACCGATTGAACTTTGCTATTTGTACATTGATTTTTGGCAGGTTGTTTAGCACTTGCATTGTTGTCAAGTGTCAATTGGACGGGAAGGCTATTTGAAATTTAAACTGTCCAATAGAGCAATGTCACGTGGCAAACTATAAAGTATAGTGTACACCATACTGTACATGTAGCAAGATTCTAATCGATTTTGAATTTTGCTATTTCTACACTGATTTTTGACACGTTCATTGACATTTTCATTGTTGTAAAGTGTCAATTGGATGGGAAAACTGCCAAAAAATTTAACAGTCGAACAGGGCAATGACACGTGGCAAAGCGTAAACTAAAGTGTACACCATAATGTACATGTCGCAAGGTCCTTACCGATTGAACTTTACTATCTGTGAAATGATTTTTTACACGTTGTTTAACACCTGCATTGTTTTCAAGGGTAAATTGGATGGGAAACTATTTGAATTTTAAACTATCCAACAGGATAATATCACAAAAGTGTACACCACAGTGTACATGTAGCAAGGTCCTTACCGATTAATCATTGCTATCTGTAAACTGATTTTTTACACACTGTTTGACACATGCATTTTTGTCAAGTGTCAACTGGATGGGAAAACTATTAGAAATTTAAACTGTCCAACAGGGAAATGTCACGTGGCAAAGTGTAAACTAAAGTGTACACCATAGTGTACATGTAGAATGGTTCTTACCTATTGAACTTTGTTATTTGTACAGTAATTTTTGACACGTTGTTAGACACTTGCATTATTGTCAAGTGTCAATTGGATGGGAAAACTGTTTGAAATTTAAACTGTCCAACAGGGTAATGTCACGTGGTAAAGTGTAAACTAAAGTGTACATGTAGCAAGGTTCATACCGATTGAACTTTACTATATGTACATTTATTTTTGACACGTTGTTTGACACTTGCATTGTTGTTAATAGTCAACTGGATGGGAAAACTATTTGAAATATAAATTGTCCAACAGCGTAATGTTACGTGGCAAAGTGTAAGCTAAAGTGTACACCATAGTGTAAATGTAGCAAGGTTCTTACCGATTGAACTTTGCTATTTATAAACTAATTTTTGACACGTTGCTTAGCACTCGCATTATTGTTAAGTGTCAATTGACTGTGAAAACTATTTGAAATTTATACTTTCCAATAGGGTAATGTCACGTCGTAAAGTGTAAACTAAAGTGTGTACACCATAGTGTACATGTAGCAAGGTTCTTACCAATAGAACTTTGTTATTCTTACACTAATTTTTGACACGTTGTTAGACGTTTGTATCGTTGTCAAGTATCAATTGTATGGCAGAACTATTTGAAATTTAAGCTGTCCAGCAGGGAAATATCACATGGCAAAGCATAAACTAAAGTGTACACTATAGTGTACATGTAGCAAGGTTCTTACCAATTGAACTTTTCTATTTGTACATTGATTTTTGACACATTATTTGACACTTGGATTGTTGTCAAAAGTCAATTGGATGGGAAAACTGATTGAAATTTAAATTGTCCAATAGGGTAATGACACGTGGCAAAGTGTAAACTAAAGTCTACACCATAGTGTATATGTTGCAAGGTTCTTATTAATTGAACTTTGCTATTTGTACACTGATTTTTGACACGTTGTTTGACACTTTCATTGTTGTCTAGTGTTAATGGGATGGTAAAACTATTTGAAATTGTCCAACAGGGCAATGTCACATGGCAAATTTTAAACTAAAGTGTACACCATAGTGTACATGTAGCAAGGTTCTTACCGATTGAATTTTGCTATTTGTATATTGATTTTTGGAACGTTGTTTGATACTTGCATTGTTGTCAAACATCAATTGGATGGGAGCACTATTTGAAATTTAAACTGTCCAACAGGGTAATGTCATGGGGTAAAGTGTAAACTAATGTGTTCACCACAGTGTACACGTGACAAGGTCCTTACCGATTGAACTTTGCTACTTGTACACTGATTTTCGACACATTATTTGGCACTTGCATTGTTTTCAAGTGTCAATTGGATGGGAAAACTATTTGAAAATTAAATTGTCCAACAGAGTAATGTCACGTGGCAAAGTGTAAACTATAGTGTACACCATAGTGTACATGTAGCAAGGTTCTCACCGATCGAACTTTGATATTTGTACGCTGATTTTTGACACGTTGTTTGATACTTGCATTGTTGTCAAGTGTCAATTGGATGGGAAAATTGCTTGAAATTTAAACGATCGAACAAGGTAATGACACGTGGCAAAGTGTAAACTAAAGTTTACACCGTAGTGTACATGACACAAGGTTCTTACCGATTGAACTTTGCTGTTTATACACTAATTTTTAACACTTGCATTGTCGTAAAGTGTCAATTGGATGAGAAAACTACTTGAAATTTAAACTGTCCAACAGGGGAATGTCACGTGGCAAAGTGTAAACTAACGTGTACACTATAGTGTACATGTAGCAAGGTCCTTACCGAATGAACTTGGCTATTTGTAAACTAATTTTTGACACGTTGTTTTAACACTCGCATTGTTGTCAAGTGTAAACTGGATGGGAAAACTGTTTGAAATTTAATCTGTCCAACAGTGTAATGTTACATTGCAAAGTGTAAACTAAAGTGTACACCATAGTGTACATATAGCAAGGTTCTTTCCGATTGAACTTTCCAATTTCTACAATGATTTTTGACACGTTGTTTGACACTTGCATTGTTGTCAAGTGTCAATTGGATGGGAAACCTATTTGAAATTTAAACTGTCCAATAGGATAATGTCACGTGGCAAAGTATAAACTCAAGTGTACCTGTAGCAAGGTTCATACCGATTGAACTTTCCTATTTGTACACTGATTTTTGACACATTGTTTGACACTCACATTGTTGTCTAGTGTCAATTGGATGGGAAAATTGGTTGAAATTTTTACTGTCCAATAGGGTAATGTCACGTGGTAAAGTGTAAACTAAAGTGTGTACACCATAGTGTACATGTAGCAAGGTTCCTACCGATAGAATTTTGTTATTCGAACATTGATTTTTGACATGTTGTTAGACACTTACATTGTTGTCAAGTTTCAATTGGATGGTAGAACTATTTGAAATTTAAGCTGTCCAACCGGGAAATGTCACGTGGCAAAGCGTAAACTAAAGTGTACACAATAGTGTACATGTAGCAAGGTCCTTACCGATTGAACTTTGCTACTTGTACACTGATTTTCGACACGTTATTTGGCACTTGCATTGTTTATAAGTGTCAATTGGATGGAAAAACTATTTGAAAATTAAATTGTCCAACAGAGTAATGTCATGTGGCAAAGTGTAAACTATAGTGTACACCATAGTGTACATGTAGCAAGGTTCTCACCGATCGAACTTTGATATTTGTACGCAGATTTTTGACACGTTGTTTGATACTTGTATTGTTGTCAAGTGTCAATTGGATGGGAAAACTGCTTGAAATTGTTTAACAGGGTAATGTCACGTGGTAAATTGTAAACTAAAGTGTACACCATAGTGTACATGTAGAAAGGTTCTTACCGATTGAATTTTGCTATTTGTACACAGATTTTTGGTACGTTGTTTGATAGTTTCATTGTTGTCAAACGTCAATTGGAAGGGACACTATTTGAAATTTAAATTGCCTAATAGGGTAATGTCATGGGGCAAAGTGTAAACTAATGTGTTCACCATAGTGTACATGTGGCAAGGTCCTTACCGATTGAATTTTGCTACTTGTACACTGATTTTCGACTCGTTGTTTGACACTTGCATTGTTTTCAAGTATCAATTGGATGGGAAAAAGATTTGAAATTTAAACTGTCTAACAGAGTAATGTCATGTGGCAAAGTGTAAATTATAGTGTACACCATAGTGTACATATAGCAAGGTTCCTACCGATCAAACTTTGCTATTTGTACACTGATTTTTGACACGTAGTATGACACCTGCATTATTGTCAAGTGTCAATTGGATGGTAAAACTACTTGAAATTTAAACTGTCGAACAGGGCAATGACACTTGGCAAAGTGTAAACTAAAGTGTACACCATAGTGTACATGACGCAAGGTTCTTATCAATTGAACTTTGCAATTTGTACACTGATTTTTGAAACATACATTGTAGTTAAGTGTCAATTGGATGAGAAAAATATTTGAAATTTAAATTGTCCAATAGTTTAATGTCACATGGCAAAGTGTAAACTAAAGTGTACACCATAGAGTACATGTAGCATGGTTCTTACCGAATGAACTTTGCTTTTTGTAAACTGATTTTCGACACGTTGTTTTGACACTTGCATTGTTGTCAAGTGTCAACTGGATGGGAAAAATGTTTGAAATTTATACTCTCCAATAGGGTAATGTCATGTGGTAAAGTGTAAACTAAGATGTGTACACCATAGTGAACATGTAGCAAGGTTCACACCGATAGAACTTTGTTATTCGTACCCTAATTTTTGACACGTTGTTAGACATTTGTATTGTTGTCAAGTGTCAATTGGATGGCAGAACTATTTGAAATTTAAGCTGTCCAACAGGGAAATATTACGTGCCACTGATTTTTGACCGGTTGTTTGACACTTGCATTGTTGCCAAGTGTCAATTGGATGGAAAAACTACTTGAAATTTAAACTATCCAACAGCGTAATGACACGTGGCAAAGTATACACTAAAGTGTACACCATAGTGTATATGTCGTAAGGTTTTTACCGATTGGACTTTGCTATTTGTACACTGATTTTTGACACGTTGTTTGACACTCGTATTGTTGTCAAGTGTTAACTGGATGGGAAAACTATTTGAAATTTATACTTTCCAACAGGGTAACACTACGTTGTAAAGTGTAAAGTAAAGTATGTACACCATAGTGTACATGTAGCAGGGTTCTTACCGATTGAACATTGTTATTTGTACACTGATTTTTAACACGTTGTTTGACACTTACATTGTTGTCAGGTGTCAACTAGTTGGGAAAACTGCTTGAAATTTAAATTGTCCAGCAAGGTAATAACACGTGGCAGAGTGTAAACTAAAGTGTACACCATAGTGTATATGTCGCAAGGTTTTTACTGATTGGACTTTGCTATTTGTACACTGATTTTGGACATGTTGTTTGACACTTCCATTGTTGTCAAGTGTCAATTGGATGGGAAAACTATTTGAAATTAAAATTGTCCAATAGAGTAATGTCACGTGGAAAAGTGTAAACTAAAGTGTACACCATATTGTACATGTAGTAAGGTTCTTACCGATTGACTTTGCTATTTGTACACTGATTTTTGACACGTTATTTGATGCTTGCATTGTTGTCAAACGTTAATTGGATGGGAGCTCTATTTGAAATTTAAACTGTCTAACAGTGTAATGACCCGTGACAAAGTGTAAATTAAAGTGTACACCATAGTGTATATGTCGCAAGGTTCTTACCAATTGAACTTTACTATTTTTACACTGATTTTTGACACGTTCTTTGACACCTGCATATTTGTTAAGTGTCAATTAGATGGAAAAATAGTTTGAAATTGTCCTGCTAGGTAATGTCACGTGACAAATTTTAAACTAAAGTGTACACCATAGTCTACATGTAGCAAGGTTCTTGCTGATTTAACTTTGCTATTTGTACACTAATTTTTGACACATAGTTTGATTCTTGCATTGTTGTTGAGTGTCAATTGAATGGGAAAACAGCTTGAAATTTAAATTGTCCAATAGGGTAATGATACGTGGTAAAGTGAAAACTAAAGTGTACACCATAGCGTACATGTCACAAAGTTCTTACAGATTGAACTTTGCTATTTGTACACAGATTTTCGACACGTTATTTGACACTTCCACTATTTTCAAGTATCAATTGGATTGGAAAATTGTTTGAAATTTATACTGTCCAACAGGGTAGTGTCACGTGGTAAAGTGTAAACTAAAGTGTGTACACCATAGTGTACATGTAGCAAGGATCTTACCGATTGAACTTTGCTATTTGTAATCTAATTTTTAACACATTGTTTAACACTTGTATTGTTGTCAAGTGTCAATTTAATTGGAAAATCGCTTAAAATTTAAACTGTCCAACAGGGTAATGACACGTGGTAAAGTGTAAACTAAAGTGTACACCATAGTGTATAAGTCGCAAGGTTTTTACCGATTAGACATTGCTATTTGTACATTGATTTTGGACACGTTGATTGACACTTGCGTTATTTTCAAGTATCAATTGGATGGGAAAAACTATTTGAAATATAAACTGTCCAACATGGTAATGTCACGTGGCAAAGTGTAAACTAAAGTGTACACCATAGTGTATATGTCGCAAGGTTTTTACCGATTGGACTTTGCTATTTGTACACTGATTTTAGACACATTGTTTGACACTTGCATTGTTGTCAAGTGTCAATTGGATGAGAAAACTGCTTGAAATTTAAATTGTCTAGCGGGGTAATAACACGTGGCAGAGTGTAAACTAAAGTGTACACCATAGTGTACATGTAGCAAGGTTCTTACCTATTGAACATTGTTATTTGTACACTGATTTTTAACACGTTGTTTGACAATTACACTGTTCTCAGCTATCAATTGGTTGGGAAAACTGCTTGAAATTTAAATTGTCTAGCGGGGTAATAACACGTGGCAGAGTGTAAACTAAAGTGTATACCACAGTGTATATGTCGCAAGGTTTTTACTGATTGGACTTTGCTATTTGTACACTGATTTTAGACACATTGTTTGACACTTGCATTGTTGTCAAGTGTCAATTGGATGAGAAAACTGCTTGAAATTTATACTTTCCAACAGGGTAACGCCACGTTGTAAAGTGTAAACTAAAGTGTGTACACCATAGTGTACATGTAGCAAGGTTCTTACCGATCGAACTTTGCTATTTGTACACTGATTTTAGACACATTGTTTGACACTTGCATTGTTGTCAAGTGTCAATTGGATGAGAAAACTGCTTGAAATTTATACTTTCCAACAGGGTAACGCCACGTTGTAAAGTGTAAACTAAAGTGTGTACACCATAGTGTACATGTAGCAAGGTTCTTACCGATCGAACTTTGCTATTTGTACACTGATTTTAGACACATTGTTTGACACTTGCATTGTTGTCAAGTGTCAATTGGATGAGAAAACTGCTTGAAATTTATACTTTCCAACAGGGTAACGCCACGTTGTAAAGTGTAAACTAAAGTGTGTACACCATAGTGTACATGTAGCAAGGTTCTTACCGATCGAACTTTGCTATTTGTACACTGATTTTAGACACATTGTTTGACACTTGCATTGTTGTCAAGTGTCAATTGGATGAGAAAACTGCTTGAAATTTATACTTTCCAACAGGGTAACGCCACGTTGTAAAGTGTAAACTAAAGTGTGTACACCATAGTGTACATGTAGCAAGGTTCTTACCGATCGAACTTTGCTATTTGTACACTGATTTTAGACACATTGTTTGACACTTGCATTGTTGTCAAGTGTCAATTGGATGAGAAAACTGCTTGAAATTTATACTTTCCAACAGGGTAACGCCACGTTGTAAAGTGTAAACTAAAGTGTGTACACCATAGTGTACATGTAGCAAGGTTCTTACCGATCGAACTTTGCTATTTGTACACTGATTTTAGACACATTGTTTGACACTTGCATTGTTGTCAAGTGTCAATTGGATGAGAAAACTGCTTGAAATTTATACTTTCCAACAGGGTAACGCCACGTTGTAAAGTGTAAACTAAAGTGTGTACACCATAGTGTACATGTAGCAAGGTTCTTACCGATCGAACTTTGCTATTTGTACACTGATTTTAGACACATTGTTTGACACTTGCATTGTTGTCAAGTGTCAATTGGATGAGAAAACTGCTTGAAATTTATACTTTCCAACAGGGTAACGCCACGTTGTAAAGTGTAAACTAAAGTGTGTACACCATAGTGTACATGTAGCAAGGTTCTTACCTATTGAACATTGTTATTTGTACACTGATTTTTAACACGTTGTTTGACAATTACACTGTTCTCAGCTGTCAATTGGTTGGGAAAACTGCTTGAAATTTAAATTGTCTAGTGGGGTAATAACACGTGGCAGAGTGTAAACTAAAGTGTATACCACAGTGTATATGTCGCAAGGTTTTTACTGATTGGACTTTGCTATTTGTACACTGATTTTCGACACGTTGTTTGATACTTACATTGTTGTCAAGTGTCAATTGAATGGGAAAACTGCCTGAAATTTAAACTGTCCTATAGGGTAATGACACGTGGCAAAGTAAAAACTAAAGTGTACACCATCATGTACATGTAGCAAGGATCTTACCGATTTAACTTTGCTATTTGTACACTGATTTTCGACACGTTGTTTGATACTTACATTGTTGTCAAGTGTCAATTGAATGGGAAAACTGCCTGAAATTTAAACTGTCCTATAGGGTAATGACACGTGGCAAAGTAAAAACTAAAGTGTACACCATCATGTACATGTAGCAAGGATCTTACCGATTTAACTTTGCTATTTGTACACTGATTTTCGACACGTTGTTTGATACTTACATTGTTGTCAAGTGTCAATTGAATGGGAAAACTGCCTGAAATTTAAACTGTCCTATAGGGTAATGACACGTGGCAAAGTAAAAACTAAAGTGTACACCATCATGTACATGTAGCAAGGATCTTACCGATTTAACTTTGCTATTTGTACACTGATTTTCGACACGTTGTTTGATACTTACATTGTTGTCAAGTGTCAATTGAATGGGAAAACTGCCTGAAATTTAAACTGTCCTATAGGGTAATGACACGTGGCAAAGTAAAAACTAAAGTGTACACCATCATGTACATGTAGCAAGGATCTTACCGATTTAACTTTGCTATTTGTACACTGATTTTCGACACGTTGTTTGATACTTACATTGTTGTCAAGTGTCAATTGAATGGGAAAACTGCCTGAAATTTAAACTGTCCTATAGGGTAATGACACGTGGCAAAGTAAAAACTAAAGTGTACACCATCATGTACATGTAGCAAGGATCTTACCGATTTAACTTTGCTATTTGTACACTGATTTTCGACACGTTGTTTGATACTTACATTGTTGTCAAGTGTCAATTGAATGGGAAAACTGCCTGAAATTTAAACTGTCCTATAGGGTAATGACACGTGGCAAAGTAAAAACTAAAGTGTACACCATCATGTACATGTAGCAAGGATCTTACCGATTTAACTTTGCTATTTGTACACTGATTTTCGACACGTTGTTTGATACTTACATTGTTGTCAAGTGTCAATTGGATGAGAAAACTGCTTGAAATTTATACTTTCCAACAGGGTAACGCCACGTTGTAAAGTGTAAACTAAAGTGTGTACACCATAGTGTACATGTAGCAAGGTTCTTACTGATTTAACTTTGCTATTTGTACACAAATTTTTGACACGTTGTTTAATACTTGCACTATTTTCAAGTGTCAATTGAATGGGAAAACTGCCTGAAATTTAAACTGTCCTATAGGGTAATGACACGTGGCAAAGTAAAAACTAAAGTGTACACCATAGCGTAGATGTCGTAAAGTTCTTACCGATTGAACTTTGCTATTTGTACACTGATTTTTGACACGTTGTTTGATACTTACATTGTTGTCAAGTGTCAATTGGATGGAAAAACTGTTTGAAATTTAAGTTGTCCAACAGGGTAGTGTCACGTGGTAAAGTGTAAACTAAAGTGTGTACACCATAGTGTACATGTAGCAAGGATCTTACCGATTGAACTTTGCTATTTGTACACTGATTTTTGACACATTGTTTAACACTTGCATTGTTGCCAAGTGTAAATTAAATTGGAAAATCGCTTGAAATTTAAACTATCCAACAGGATAATGACACGTGGTAAAGTGTGAACTAGGGTGTACACTAAAATGTACATGTCGCAAGGTTCTTACCGATTGAACTTTGCTATTTGTACATTTATTTTTGACACGTTGTTTGATACTTACATTGTTGTCAAGTGTCAATTGGATGGAAAAACTGTTTGAAATTTAAACTAGCCAATAGAGTAATGTCATGTGGAAAAGCGTAAATTAAAGTGTACACCATAGTGTACTTGTAGCAAGGTTTTTACCGATTGAACTTTGTTATTTGTACATTGATTTTTAACACGTTGTTTGACACTTGCATTGTTATCAGGTGTCAACTGGATGGGAAAATTGTTTAAATTTATACTGTCCAATAGGGTAATGTCATGTAGTAAAGTGTAAATTAAAGTGTGTACACCATAGTGTACATGTAGTAAGGTTCTTACCGATTGAACATTGTTATTTGTATACTAATATTTTACATGTTGTTTGACACTTGCATCGTTATCAGGCATCAATTGGATGGGAAAATAGCTTGAAATTTAAACTTTCCAGCAGGGTAATGACACGTGTTTAAGTTTGCTACTTGTACACTGATTTAGGTTTGCTACTCGTACACTGATTTTTGACACGTTGTTTGACGCTTGCAGCGTCGTCAAGTGTCAATTGTATGAGAAAACTATTTGAAATCTAAACTGCCCAACAGGGTAATGTCACATGGCAAAGTGTGTAATGCAGCGAGGATCTTACCGATTGAACTTTACTACTTGTACACTGATTTTTGACACGTTGTTTAACATTTGCATTGCTGTCAAGTGCCAATTGGATGGGAAAATTGTTTGAAATTTAAACTGTCCACCAGGATAATGTCATGCGGCAATCTGTACATCATAGTGTCTATTTCACAAGGTTCTTACTGATTGAACTTTAATATTCGTACACTAATTTTTGTCACGTTATTTGACACTTGTATTATTGTTAAGTGTAAATTGCATGGGAAAACTATTTGAAATTTAAACTGTCCAACAGGATAATGTCACGCGGCAAAGTGTACACCATACTGTACATGTAGCAAGGTTCTTACCGATTGAATTTTTCTATTTGTACACTGATTTTTGACACGTTGTTTAACCTTTGTATTGTTTTCAAGTGCCACTTGGATGGAAAAACTGTTTGAAATTTTAACTGTCCAATAGGGTAATGTCACTTGGTAAAGTGAAAACTAAAGTGTACATATAGCAAGGTTCATACCGATTGAACTTTGCTATCAGTACACTAATTTTTGACACATTGTTTGACACTTGCATTGTTGTCAAGTGTCAATTGGATGAGAAAACTGTTTGAAATTTAGACCGTCAAATAGGGTAATGTCACGTGGTAAAGTGTAAACTAAAGTGTACATGTAGCAAGGTTCAAACCGATTGAACTTTGCTATTTGTACAGTGATTTTTGTCACGTTGTTTGATACTTACATTGTTGTCAAGTTTCAATTCGATGGGAAAACTATTTGAAATTTAAACTGTCCAACAAGGTAATGTCACGCGGCAAATTGTACACCATAGTGTCCATGTCGCAAGGTTCTTACCGATTGAACTTTGCTATCTATAAACTAATTTTTGACACGTTGTTTGACACTTGCATTGTTGTTAAGTGTCAATTGGATGGGAAAACCGTTTGAAATATTAACTATCCGACAGAGTAATGTCACGTGGCAAAGTGTAAACTAAAGTGTACATGTATCAAGGTTCATACTGATTGAACTTTACTATTTGTACACTGATTTTTGACACTTTGTTTGAAACTTGCATTGTAGTCAAGTGTCAATTGGATGGAAAAATTGTTTGAAATTTAAACTGTCCAAATGGTTAATGTCTCGTGGCAAAGTGTAAACTAAAGTGTACACCATAGTTTACATGTAGCAAGATCCTTACCAATTGAACTTTGCTATTTGTGCACTGATTTTTGACACGTTGTTTGACGCTTGCATTGTTGTCAAGTGTCAATTGGATGGAAAAATTGTTTGAAATTTAAACTGTCCGACAATGTAATGTCACGTGGCAAAGTGTAAACTAAACTGTACACCACAGTGTACATGTAGCAAGGTCCTTACCGATTAAAAATTGCTATTTGTACACTGATTTTTGTCACGTTGTTTGACACTTGCATTGTTGTGTAGTGTCAATTGGATGGGAAAGCTGTTTGAAATTTAAACTGTCCAATAGGGTAATGTCACGTGGCAAAGAGTGCACCATAGTGTCCATGTTGCAAGGTTCTTACCGATTGAACTTGCTATTTGCACACTGATTTTTCCTACGCTGTTTGACACTTGCATTGTTGTCAAGTGGCAATGGGATGGGAAAACTGTTTGAAATTTAAATTGTCCAACAGCGTAATGTTACACGGCAAAGTGTGCACCATAGTGTCCATGTCGCAAGGTTCTTACCGATTGAACTTTGCTATTTGTGTACTGGTTTTGACACATTGTTTGAAACCTGCATTGTAGTCAAGTGCCAAATTGATGGGAAAACTGATTGAAATTTAAACTGTCCAAAAGGTTAATGTCACATGGCAAAGTGTAAATTAAAGTGTATGCCATAGTCTACATGTAGGAAGGTCCTCACCGATTGAACTTTGCTATTTGTGCAATGATTTTTGACACGTTGTTTGACACATGGATTGTTGTCAGGTGTCAATTGAATGGGAAAATTGTTTGAAATTTAAACTGTCCAACAAGATAATGTCACATGGCAAAGTATAAACTAAAGCGTACACCATACTGTACATGTAGTAAGGCCCTTACTGATTGAACTTTACCATTTGTGCACTGATTTTTGACACGTTGTTTGACACTTAGATTGTTGTCAAGTGTTAATTGGATGGGAAAACTATTTGAAATTTAAACTATCGAACAATGGAATGTCACGTGGCAAAGTTTAAACTAAAGTTTACACGATACTGTACATGTAGCAAGGTTCTTACCGATTGAACTTTCCAATTTGTACATTAATTTTGGATACATTGTTTGACACTTGCATTGTTGTCAAGTGTCAATTAGATGGGAAAACTATTTAAAATTTAAACCATTTAACAGGATAATGTCACATGGCAAAGTGTACACCATAGTGCACATGTCGCAAGGTTCTTACGGATTGAACGTTGCTGTTTATACACTGATTTTCGACACGTTGTTTGACACTTGCATTGTTGTCAAGTGTCAACTGGATGGGAAACTATTTCAAAATTTATACTGCCCAATAGGGTAATGTCACGTGACAAAGTGTAAACTAAAGTGTACACCATAGTGTACATGTAGCACGGTTCTTACCGATAGAAATTTACTATTTGTACACTGATTTTTGACACGTTGTTTGACGCTTGCTTTCTTGTCAAGTATCAATTGGATGGAAAAACTGTTTGTAATTTGAACTATCCAATAGGTCATTGTCACGTGGCAAAGTCTAAACTAAAATGTACACCATAGTCAACATGAAGAAAGGTCCTTACAGATTGAACTTTACTATTTGTATACTGATTTTTGACACGTTGTTTGACGCTTGCAGCGTCGTCAAGTGTCAATTGTATGGAAAAACTATTTGAAATCTAAACTGTCCAACAGGGTAATGTCACGTGGTAAAGTGTAAACTAATGTGTACACCATAGTGTACATGTAGCAAGGTCTTTACCGATATAACTTTGCTATTTGTACACTGATTTTTGAGATGTTCTTTGGCACTTGCATTGTTGCCAAGTGTCGATTGGATGGAAAGACTGTTTGAAATTGAAATTGTCCAACAAGGTAATGTCACATGGCAAAGTGTAAACTAAAGTGTACACCATAGTGTCCAGGTCGCAAGGTTCTTACCGATTGAACTTGCTATTTGTACACTAATTTTTGACAAGTTGTTTGATGGTTGCATTGTTGCCAAGCACATTATTTGACAATTGCATTGTTGTCAAGTATCAATTGGATGGAAAAATTGTTTGTAATTTAAACTCTCCAATAGGTCATTGTCATGTGGCAAAGTCTAAACTAAAGTGTACATCATAGTCTACATAGGGTAATGTCACGTGGTAAAGTGTAAACTAATGTGTACACCATAGTGGACATGTAGCAAGGTCTTTACCGATATAACTTTGCTATTTGTACATTTATTTTTGACACGTTGTTTGACACGTGCATTGTTGTCAAGTGGCAATGGGATGGGAAAACTGTTTGAAATTTAAATTGTCTAACAGGGTAATGTTACACGGCAAAGTGTACACCATAGTGTCCAGGTCGCAAGGTTCTTACCGATTGAACTTGCTATTTGTACACTAATTTTTGACAAGTTGTTTGATGGTTGCATTGTTGCCAAGCACATTATTTGACAATTGCATTGTTGTCAAGTATCAATTGGATGGAAAAATTGTTTGTAATTTAAACTCTCCAATAGGTCATTGTCATGTGGCAAAGTCTAAACTAAAGTGTACATCATAGTCTACATAGGGTAATGTCACGTGGTAAAGTGTAAACTAATGTGTACACCATAGTGGACATGTAGCAAGGTCTTTACCGATATAACTTTGCTATTTGTACATTTATTTTTGACACGTTGTTTGACACGTGCATTGTTGTCAAGTGGCAATGGGATGGGAAAACTGTTTGAAATTTAAATTGTCTAACAGGGTAATGTTACACGGCAAAGTGTACACCATAGTGTCCAGGTCGCAAGGTTCTTACCGATTGAACTTGCTATTTGTACACTAATTTTTGACAAGTTGTTTGATGGTTGCATTGTTGCCAAGCACATTATTTGACAATTGCATTGTTGTCAAGTATCAATTGGATGGAAAAATTGTTTGTAATTTAAACTCTCCAATAGGTCATTGTCATGTGGCAAAGTCTAAACTAAAGTGTACATCATAGTCTACATAGGGTAATGTCACGTGGTAAAGTGTAAACTAATGTGTACACCATAGTGGACATGTAGCAAGGTCTTTACCGATATAACTTTGCTATTTGTACATTTATTTTTGACACGTTGTTTGACACGTGCATTGTTGTCAAGTGGCAATGGGATGGGAAAACTGTTTGAAATTTAAATTGTCTAACAGGGTAATGTTACACGGCAAAGTGTACACCATAGTGTCCAGGTCGCAAGGTTCTTACCGATTGAACTTGCTATTTGTACACTAATTTTTGACAAGTTGTTTGATGGTTGCATTGTTGCCAAGCACATTATTTGACAATTGCATTGTTGTCAAGTATCAATTGGATGGAAAAATTGTTTGTAATTTAAACTCTCCAATAGGTCATTGTCATGTGGCAAAGTCTAAACTAAAGTGTACATCATAGTCTACATAGGGTAATGTCACGTGGTAAAGTGTAAACTAATGTGTACACCATAGTGGACATGTAGCAAGGTCTTTACCGATATAACTTTGCTATTTGTACACTGATTTTTGTTACGCTGTTTGACACTTGCATTGTTGTCAAGTGGCAATGGGATGGGAAAACTGTTTGAAATTTAAATTGTCTAACAGGGTAATGTTACACGGCAAAGTGTACACCATAGTGTCCAGGTCGCAAGGTTCTTACCGATTGAACTTTGCTATTTGTATACAGATTTTTGACACTTTGTTTGAAACTTGCATTGTAGTCAAGTGCCAAATTGATGGGAAAATTGATTGAAATTTAAACTGTCCAAAAGGTTAATGTCACGTGGCAAAGTGTAAACTAAAGTGTATGCCATAGTCTACATGTAGCAAGGTCCTCACCGATTGAACTTTGCTAATTGTGCAATGATTTTTGACACATTGTTTGACACTTGCATTGTTGTCAAGTGTCAATTGAATGGGAAAAACTGTTTGAAATTTAAACTGTCCAACAATGTAATATCACATGGCAAAGTATAAACTAAAGCGTGCACCACACTGTACATGTAGTAAGGCCCTTACTGATTGAACTTTACTATTTGTGCACTGATTTTTGACACGTTGTTTGACACTTGGATTGTTGTCAAGTGTTAATTGGATTGGAAAACTATTTGAAATTTAAACTGTCGAACAATGGAATGTCACGTGGCAAAGTTTAAACAAAAGTTTACACCATAGTGTACATGTAGCAAGGTTTCATACCGATTGAACTTTCCAATTTGTACATTGATTTTGGATACATTGTTTGACACTTGCATTGTTGTCAAGTCTCAATTAGATGGGAAAACTATTTAAAATTTAAACTATCCAACAGGGTAATGTCAAATGGTAAAGTGTACACCATGGTGCACATGTCGCAAGGTTCTTACGGATTGAACTTTGTTGTTTATACACTGATTTTCGACACGTTGTTTGACACTTGCATTGTTGTCAAGTGTCAATTGGATGGGAAACAATTTCAAAATTTATGCTATCCAATAGGGTAATGTCACGTGGCAAAGTGTAAGCTAAAGTGTACACCATAGTGTACATGTAGCACGGTTCTTATCGATAGAACTTTGCTATTTGTACACTAATTTTTGACACGTTGTTTGACGCTTGCTTTCTTGTCAAGTGTCAATTGGATGGAAAAATTGTTTGTAATTTAAACTGTCCAATAGGTCATTGTCACGTGGCAAAGTCTAAACTAAAGTGTACACCATAGACAACATGAAGAAAGGTCCTTACACATTGAACTTTGCTATTTGTATACTAATTTTTAACACGTTGTTTGACGCTTGCAGCGTCGTCAAGTGTCAATTGTATGGGAAAACTATTTGAAATCTAAACTGTCCAATAGGGTAATGTCACGTGGTAAAGTGTAAACTAATGTGTACACCATAGTGTACATGTAGCAAGGTCCTTACCGATAGAACTTTGCTATTTGTACACTGATTATTGAGACGTTCTTTGGCACATGCATTGTTGTCAAGTGTCAATTGGATGGAAAATGTTTGAAATTTAAACTGTCCAATAGGGTAATGTCACGTGGCAAAGTGTAAACTAAAGTGTACACGATAGTGTACATGTAGCAAGGCACTTATCGATTGAACTTTGCTATTTGTACACTAAATTTTGACATGTTGTTTGATAGTTGCATTGTTGCCAAGTGTCGATTGGATGGAAAAACTGTTTGAAATTGAAATTGTACAACAAGGTAATGTCACATGGCAAAGTGTAAACTAAAGCGCACACCACAATGTACATGTTGTAAGATCCTTACCGATTGAACTTTACTATTTGTGCATTGATTTTGACACATTATTTAATGCTTGCATTGTTGTCAAGTTTTAATTGGATGGAAAAACTATTTGAAATTTAACCTGTCGAACAATGGAATGTCACATGGCAAAGTTTAAACTAAAGTTTACACCATAGTGTACATGTAGCATGGTTCTTACCGATTGAACTTTGCTGTTTGTATACTGATTTTTGGCACGTTGTTCGATACTTGCATTATTGTCATGTGTCAATTGGATGGAAAAACTATTTAAAATTTAAACTGCCCAACACGGTAATGTCACGTGGAAAAGTGTAAACTAAAGTGTACAGCAAAGTTTACATGTAGCATGTTTCTTACCGATTTAAGTTTGCTACTTATACACTGATTTTTGACATGTTGTTTGACATTTGCAATGTTGTCAAGTGTCAATTGGATGGAAAAACTGTTTGAAATTTAAACTACCCAACAGGGTAATGTCACATGGCAAAGTGTGTACATGTAGCGAGGATCTTACCGATTGAACTTTGCTACTTGTACACTGATTTTTGACACGTTGTTTAACATTTGCATTGCTGTCAAGTGCCAATTGGATGGGAAAATTGTTTGAAATTTAAACTATCCAACAGGATAATGTCACGCAACAATCTGTACACCATAGTGTCCATTTCACAAGGTTCTTACCGATTGAACTTTGCTATTCGTACACTAATTTTTGTCATGTTATTTGACACTTGCATTATTGTTAAGTGTCAATTGCATGAGAAAACTGTTTGAAATTTAAACTGTCCAACAGGATAATGTCATGCGGCAAAGTGTACGCCATAGTATCCATGTCGAAAGGTTCTTACCAATTGAACTTTGCTATTTGTACACTGATTTTTGGCATGTTGTTTGACACTTGCATTGTTATCAAGTGTCAATTGGATGGAAAAACTGTTTGAAATTTATAATGTCTGACAGGGTAATGTCATGAGGAAAAGTGTAAACTAAAGTGTACACCATAGTCTACATGTAGAAAGGTTCTTATCGATTGAACTTTACTATTTGTGCACTGATTTTTGACACGTTGTTTAACCTTTGCATTGTTTTCAAGTGCCGATTGGATGGGAGAACTATTTGAAATTTAAACCGTCCAATAGGGTAATGTCACGTGGTAAAGTAAAAACTAAAGTATACATGTAGCAAGGTTCATACCGATTGAACTTTGCTATCAGTACACTGATTTTTGACATGTTATTTGACACTTGCATTGTTATCAAGTGTCAATTGGATGGGAAAACTATTTGAAATTTAAACCGTCCAATAGGGTAATGTCACGTGGTAAAGTGTAAACTAAAGTGTACATGTAGTAAGGTTCATACCGATTGAACTTTGCTATTTGTACAATGATTTTTGTCACTTTGTTTGACACTTACATTGTTGTCCAGTTTCAATTGGATGGGAAAACTGTTTGAAATTTAAATTGTCCAACAAGGTAATGTCACGCGGCAAAGTGTACACCATATTGTCCATGTCGGAAGGTTCTTATCGATTGAACTTTGCTATTTGTAAGTTGATTTTTGACACGTTGTTTGACACTTGCATTGTTGTTAAGTGTCAATTGGATGGGAAAACCATTTGAAATATTAACTATCCAACAGGGTAATGTCACGTGGGAAAGTGTAAACTAAAGTGTACATGTATCAAGGTTCATAGCGATTGAACTTTACTATTTTTACACTGATTTTTAACACTTTGTTTGAAACTTGCATTGTAGTCAAGTGTCAATTGGATGGGAAAACTGTTTGAAATTTAAACTGTCCAAATGGTTAATGTCACGTGGCAAAGTGTAAACTAAAGTGTACACCATAGTTTACATGTAGCAAGGTCCTTACCGATTGAATTTTGCTATTTGTGCATTCATTTTTGACACGTTGTTTGACACTTGCATTGTTATCAAGTGTCAATTGGATGGGAAAATTGTTTCAAATTTAAACTGTACAACAAGGTAATATCACATGACAAAGTGTAAACTAAGCTGTACACCACATTGTACATGTAGCAAGGTCCTCACCGATTAAAAATTGCTATTTGTACACCGATTTTTGTCACGTTGTTTGACACTTGCATTGTTGTGAAGTGTCAATTGGATGGGAAGGCTGTTTGAAATTTAAACTGTCCAACAGGGTAATGTCACGCGGCAAAGTGTACACATGTAGCAAGGTTTTTACCGATTGAACTTTGCTATTTGTACAATGATTTTTGACACGTTGTTTGACACTTACATTGCCGTCAAGTGTCAATTGGATGGAAAAACTATTTTAAATTTAAGCAATCCAATCGGTTAATGTCACGAGGCAAAGTGTAAACTAAAGTGTACACCATAGTCTACATGTAGCAAGGTCCTTATCGATTGAACATTGCTCTTTGTGCACTGATTTTTGACACGTTGTTTCAGACTTGCATTGTTGTCCAGTGTCAATTGGATGGGAAAACTGTTTTAAATTTAAAAAGTTCTACAAGGTAATGTCAAGTGGCAAAGTGTAAACTAGAGTGCACACCATCGTGTACATGTAGCAAGGTTCTTACCGATTGAACTTTGCTATTTGTACACTGATTTTTTACACCTTGTTTAACATTTGCACTGTTGTCAAGTGCCAATTGGATGAGAAAATTGTTTGAAATGTAGACTGTCCAATAGGGTAATGTCACATGGTAAAGTGAAAACTAAAGTGTACATGTTGCAAGGTTCATACCGATTGAGCTTTGCTATCTGTACACTAATTTTTGACAAGTTGTTTGACACTTGCATTGTTGCCAAGTGTCAATTGGGTGGGAAAACTATTTGAATTTTAAACTATACAATAGGGTAATGTCAAGTGGCAACGTGTAAACTAAAGTGTACAAGTAGTAAGGTTCATACCGATTGAACTTTCCTATTTGTACACTGATTTTTGTCACGTTGTTTGACAGTTACATTATTGTCAAGTGTCAATTGGATGGGAAAACTATTTCAAATTTAAACTGTCAAACAGGGTAATATCACGTGGCAACACCAATTTTTAACACGTTGTTTGACAGTCGCATTGTTATCAAGTGTCGATTGGATAGAAAAGCTGTTTGAAGTTTAAACTGTCCAACAAGGCAATGTCACATGGAAAAGTGTAAACTAAAGCGTACACCAACGTGTACTTGTAGCAAGGTCCTTATCGATTGAACTTTACTATTTGTGCACTGATTTTTGACACGTTGCTTGCCACTTGCATTGTTGTCAAGTTTTAATTAGATGGGAAAACCATCTGAAATTTAATCTGTCGAACAATGGAATGTCACATGGTAAAGTTGAAACTAAAGTTTACACTATAGTGTCCATGAAGCAAGGTTCTAACCGATTGAACTTTGCAATTTGTACATTGATTTTGGATACGTTGTTTGACACTTGCATTGTTGTTAAGTGTCAGTTGGATGGAAAACTGTTTGTAATTTAAACTCTCCAATAGGTCATTGTCACGTGGTAAAGTCTAAACTAAAGTGTACACTATAGTCTACATGTAGAAAGGTCCTTATCGATTGAAGTTTGTTATTTGTACACTGATTTTTGGCACGTTGTTTGACGCTTGTATTGTTGTCAAGTGTCAATTGTATGGGAAAACTATTTGAAATCTAAACTGTCCAACAGGGTAATGTCACGTGGTGAAGTGTAAAGTAAAGTGTACACCATAGTGTACATGTTTTTTGACACGTTATTTGACAGTTGCATTATTGTCAAGTGTCAATTAGATGGAAAAATTATTTGAAATTTAAACTGTCCAACATGGTAATGTCACATGGCAAAGTGTAAAGTAAAGTGTACATCATGGTGTACATGTAGCAAGGTCGTTATCGATTGAACTTTGCTATTTGTATACTGATTTTTGGCACGTTGTTTGACACTTGCATTATTGTCAAGTGTCAATTGGATGGGAAAACTGTTT
>NW_019228585.1:230397-254044 GCF_002742605.1 Olea europaea var. sylvestris
TGAACTTTGCTATTCGTACACTGATTTTTGTCACGTTGTTTAACACTTGCATTGTTGTCAAGTATCAATTGCATGGGAAAATTGTTTGAAATTTAAACTGTCCAACAGGGTAATGTCATGCGGCAAAGTGTACACCATAGTGTCCATGTCGCAAGGTTCTTACCGATTGAACTTAGCTATTTGTACATTGATTTTTGGTACGTTGTTTGACACTTGCATTGTTGTCAAGTGCTAATTGGATGGGAAAACTATTTGAAATTTAAAATGTCCAACAGGATAATGTCACATGGAAAAGTGTAAACTGAAGTGTACACTATAGTGTACATGTAGCAAGTTTCTTACCGATTTGAGTTTGCCATTTGTACATGGATTTTTGACATGTTGTTTGACACTTACATTGTTGTCAAGTGTCAATTGGATGGGAAAACTATTTGAAATTTAAACTGTCCAACAGTTTAATGTCACTTGGTAAAGTGTGTACATGTAGCAAGGTTTTTACCGATTAAACTTTGCTATTTGTACAATGATTTTTGACACGTTGTTTGACACTTACAGTGTTGTCAAGTGTCAATTGGATGGGAAAACTATTTTAAATTTAAACTGTCCAATCGGTTAATGTCACGAGGCAAAGTGTAAACTAAAGTGTACACCATAGTCTACATGTAGCAAGGTCCTTACCGATTGAACATTGCTCTTTGTGCACTAATTTTTGACACGTAGTTTCACACTTGCATTGTTGTCGAGTGTCAATTGGATGGGAAAACTATTCGAAATTTAAATAGTCCAACAAGGTAATGTCAAGTGGCAAAGTGTAAACTAGAGTGCACACCATAGTGTACATGTAGCAAGGTTCTTACCGATTGAACTTTACTATTTGTACACCAATTTTTGAAACCTTGTTTAACATTTGCATTATTGTCAAGTGCCAATTGGATGAGAAAACTGTTTGAAATTTAGATTGTCCAATAGGGTAATGTCACGTGGTAAAGTGAAAACTAAAGTGTACATGTAGCAAGGTTCATACCGATTGAGCTTTGCTATCTGTACACTGATTTTTAACAAGTTGTTTGACACTTGCATTGTTGTCAAGTGTCAATTGGATGGGAAAATTGTTTTAAATTTAAATTATCCAATAGGGTAATGTCACATGGCAATGTGTAAACTAAAGTATTTATGTAGCAAGGTTCATATCGATTGAACTTTACTATTTGTACACTAATTTTTTACACGTTGTTTAAAACTTGCATTGTTGTCAAGTGTCAATTGGATGGGAAAATTGTTTTAAATTTAAATTATCCAATAGGGTAATGTCACATGGCAATGTGTAAACTAAAGTATTTATGTAGCAAGGTTCATATCGATTGAACTTTACTATTTGTACACTAATTTTTTACACGTTGTTTAAAACTTGCATTGTTGTCAAGTGTCAATTGGATGGGAAAATTGTTTTAAATTTAAATTATCCAATAGGGTAATGTCACATGGCAATGTGTAAACTAAAGTATTTATGTAGCAAGGTTCATATCGATTGAACTTTACTATTTGTACACTAATTTTTTACACGTTGTTTAAAACTTGCATTGTTGTCAAGTGTCAATTGGATGGGAAAATTGTTTTAAATTTAAATTATCCAATAGGGTAATGTCACATGGCAATGTGTAAACTAAAGTATTTATGTAGCAAGGTTCATATCGATTGAACTTTACTATTTGTACACTAATTTTTTACACGTTGTTTAAAACTTGCATTGTTGTCAAGTGTCAATTGGATGGGAAAATTGTTTTAAATTTAAATTATCCAATAGGGTAATGTCACATGGCAATGTGTAAACTAAAGTATTTATGTAGCAAGGTTCATATCGATTGAACTTTACTATTTGTACACTAATTTTTTACACGTTGTTTAAAACTTGCATTGTTGTCAAGTGTCAATTGGATGGGAAAATTGTTTTAAATTTAAATTATCCAATAGGGTAATGTCACATGGCAATGTGTAAACTAAAGTATTTATGTAGCAAGGTTCATATCGATTGAACTTTACTATTTGTACACTAATTTTTTACACGTTGTTTAAAACTTGCATTGTTGTCAAGTGTCAATTGGATGGGAAAATTGTTTTAAATTTAAATTATCCAATAGGGTAATGTCACATGGCAATGTGTAAACTAAAGTATTTATGTAGCAAGGTTCATATCGATTGAACTTTACTATTTGTACACTAATTTTTTACACGTTGTTTAAAACTTGCATTGTTGTCAAGTGTCAATTGGATGGGAAAATTGTTTTAAATTTAAATTATCCAATAGGGTAATGTCACATGGCAATGTGTAAACTAAAGTATTTATGTAGCAAGGTTCATATCGATTGAACTTTACTATTTGTACACTAATTTTTTACACGTTGTTTAAAACTTGCATTGTTGTCAAGTGTCAATTGGATGGGAAAATTGTTTTAAATTTAAATTATCCAATAGGGTAATGTCACATGGCAATGTGTAAACTAAAGTATTTATGTAGCAAGGTTCATATCGATTGAACTTTACTATTTGTACACTAATTTTTTACACGTTGTTTAAAACTTGCATTGTTGTCAAGTGTCAATTGGATGGGAAAATTGTTTTAAATTTAAATTATCCAATAGGGTAATGTCACATGGCAATGTGTAAACTAAAGTATTTATGTAGCAAGGTTCATATCGATTGAACTTTACTATTTGTACACTAATTTTTTACACGTTGTTTAAAACTTGCATTGTTGTCAAGTGTCAATTGGATGGGAAAATTGTTTTAAATTTAAATTATCCAATAGGGTAATGTCACATGGCAATGTGTAAACTAAAGTATTTATGTAGCAAGGTTCATATCGATTGAACTTTACTATTTGTACACTAATTTTTTACACGTTGTTTAAAACTTGCATTCTAGTCAAGTGTCAACTGGATGGGAAAAGTGTTTGAAATTTAAATTGTCCAATCGGTTAACGTCGCGTGACAAAGTGTAAACTAAAGTGTACACCATAGTCTACAGGTAGCAAGGTCCTTACCAATTGAACTTTACTATTTGTGCACTGATTTTTGACACGTTGTTTGACACTTGCATTGTTTTCAAGTGTCAATTGGATGGGAAAACTGTTTCAAATTTAAATTGTCCAGCAATGTAATCTCACATGGCAAAGTGTAAACTAAAGCGTGCACCATAGTGTACATGTAATAAGGTCCTTATCGATTGAATTTTACTATTTGTGCACTGATATTTGACATGTTGTTTGACAATTGCATTGTTGTCAAGTGTTAATTGGATGGGAAAACTGTTTGAAATTTAAATTGTCGAACAAGGGAATGTCGCGTGGCAATCTGTAAACCAAAGTGTATACCATAGTGTACATGTAGCAAGGTTCTTACTGATTGAACTTTGCGAATTGTACATTGATTTTTGATACGTTGTTTGACACTTGCGTTGTTGTCAAGTGTCAATTGGATGGGAAAACTATTTGATATTTAAACTGTCCAATAGGTCATAGTCACGTAGCGAAGACTATACTAAAATGTACACCATAGTTTATATGTAGCAAGGTCCTTACCGATTGAACTTTCCTATCTGTATACTGATTTTTGACATGTTCTTTGACACTTGCATTGTCGTCAAGTGTCAATTGGACGGGAAAATTGTTTGAAATTTAAACTATCCAATAGGGTAATGTCACGTGGTAAAGTGTAAACCATAGTGTACAAATAGCAAGGTCCTTATCGATTGAACTTTACTATTTGTGCCCTGATATTTGACACGTTGTTTGACAATTGCATTGTTGTCAAGTGTCAATTGATTGGGAAAACTGTTTGAAATTTAAATTGTCGAACAAGGGAATGTCGCGTGGGAAAGTGTAAACCAAAGTGTACGCCATAGTGTACATGTAGCAAGATTCTTACCAATTGAACTTTGCTAATTGTACTTTGATTTTGGATACATTGTTTGACACTTGCATTGTTGTCAAGTGTCAATTGGATGGGAAAAATGTTTGAAATTTAAACTGTCCAACAGGTCATAGTCACGTAGCGAAGACTATACTAAAATGTACACCATAGTCTTTATGTAGCAAGGTCCATACCGATTGAACTTTCCTATCTGTATACTGATTTTTGACATGTTCTTTGACACTTGCATTGTTGTCAAGTGTCAATTGGATGGGAAAATTGTTTGAAATTTAAACTGTCCAATAGGGTAATGTCACGTGGTAAAGTGTAAACCAAAGTGTACATGTAGCAAGGTTCATGCCGATTGAACTTTACTATTTGTACACTGATTTTTGACACTTTGTTTGAAACTTGTATTGCAATCGAGTGTCAATTGGATGGGAAAAGTGTTTGAAATTTAAACTGTCCAACCGATTAATGTCGCGTGGCACAGTGTAAACTAAAGTGTACACCATAGTCTACAGGTAGCAAGGTCTTTACCGATTGAACTTTGCTATTTGTGCACTGATTTTTTACACGTTGTTTGACATTGGCATTGTTGTCAAGTGTCAATTGGATGGGAAAATTATTTGAAATTTAAACTGTCTAGCAATATAATCTCACATGGGAAAGTGTAAACTAAAGCGTACACCATAGTGTACAAATAGCAAGGTCCTTACCGATTGAACTTTACTATTTGTGCACTAATTTTAGACACGTTGCTTGACACTTGCATTGTTGTCAAGTGTCAATTGGTTGGGAAAACTGTTTGAAATTTAAATTGTCGAACAAGGGAATGTCACGTGGGAAAGTGTAAACCAAAGTGTACGCCATAGTGTACATGTAGCAAGATTCTTACCAATTGAACTTTGCTAATTGTACATTGATTTTTGATACGTTGTTTGACACTTGCATTGTTGTCAAGTGTCAATTGGTTGGGAAAACTGTTTGAAATTTAAATTGTCGAACAAGGGAATGTCACGTGGGAAAGTGTAAACCAAAGTGTACGCCATAGTGTACATGTAGCAAGATTCTTACCAATTGAACTTTGCTAATTGTACATTGATTTTTGATACGTTGTTTGACACTTGCATTGTTGTCAAGTGTCAATTGGATGGGAAAATTGTTTGAAATTTAAACTGTCCAATAGAGTAATGTCACGTGGTAAAGTGTAAATCAAAGTGTACATGTAGCAAGGTTCATATCGATTGAACTTTACTATTTGTACACTGATTTTTGACACTTTGTTTGAAACTTGTATTGCAGTCGAGTGTCAATTGGAAGGGAAAAGTGTTTGAAATTTAAACTGTCCAACCAATTAATGTCACGTGGCACAGTGTAAACTAAAATGTACATCACAATCTACAGGTAGCAAGGTCTTTACCGATTGAACTTTGCTATTTGTGCACTGATTTTTTACACGTTGTTTGACACTTGCATTGCTGTTAAGTGTCAATTGGATGGGAAAATTATTTGCAATTTAAAATGTCCAGCAATGTAATCTCACATGGCAAAGTGTAAACTAAAGCGTACACCATAGTGTACAAATAACAAGGTCCTTACCGATTGAACTTTACTATTTCTGCACTGATTTTAGACACGTTGTTTGACACTTGCATTGTTGTCAAGTGTCAATTGGTTGGGAAAACTGTTTGAAATTTAAATTTTCGAACAAGGGATGTCACGTGGGAAAGTGTAAACCAAAGTGTACACCATAGTGTACATGTAGCAAGATTCTTACCAATTGAACTTAGCTAATTGTATATTGATTTTTGATACGTTGTTTGATACTTGCATTGTTGTCAAGTGTCAATTGGATGGAAAAATTGTTTGAAATTTAAACTGTCCAACAGGGTAATGTCACTTAGCAAAGTGTACACCAGAGTGTACATGTCGCAAGGTTCTTACCGATTGAACTTTACTATTTGTACACTAATTTTTGACACGTTGTTTGACAATTGGATTGTTGTCAAGTGTCAATTGGATGGAAAAACTGTTTGAAATTAAAACTGTCTAACAGGGTAATGTCACGTGAAAAAGTGTAAACTAAAGTGTACACCATAGTGTACATGTTGCAAGGTTCTTATCGATTGAACTTTGCTATTTGTACACTGATTTTTGACACATTGTTTGACACTTGCTTTCTTGTCAAGTGTCAATTGGTTGGGAAAACTGTTTGAAATTTAAGCTGTCCAATAGGTCATCATCACGTGGTAAAGACTATACTAAACTGTACACCATAGGCTACATGTACCAAGGTCCTTGTCGATTAAACTTTGCTATTTGTACACTGATTTTCGATACGGTGTTTGATGCTGGCATTGTTGTCAAGTGTCAATTGTATCGGAAAACTGATCGAAATTTAAACTGTCCAACAGGGTATTGTCACGTGGTAAAGTTTAAACTAAAGTGTACATCATAGTGTACATGTAGCAAGGTCCTTACCATTAGAACTTTGCTATATGTACACTGGCTTTTGACATGTTATTTGGCACTTGCATTGTTGTCAAGTGTCAATTGGATGGGAAAACTGTTTGAAATTTAAACTGTCCAACAGGGTAATGTCACGTGGTAAAGTATAAACTAAACTGTACACCATAGTGTACAAGTAGCAAGGTCCTTATCAATTGAACTTTGCTATTTGTACACTGATTTTTGGCACGTTGTTCGACACTTGCATTGTAGTCAAGTGTCAATTGGATGGGAAAATTGTTTGAAATTTAAACTGTCCAACAGGGTAATGTCACGTGCAAAAGTGTAAACTAAGTTGTACAGCATAGTGTACATGTTGCAAGTTTCTGATGCGAACCCCATAGCAACGTTGTCTACGAAACCCACAACGAGATTGACGAACCCAAGAAAGCCAAATTAATCCAAGAGTTTAGGATTAACCCAAAAAAAAGTCGAACCAAAAAACCCAACAGGAACGACGCTTGAAAGACCCCTTGATCACACAATCCAGGAATTAAATCCGGTTGTTTGAATGCCACAAGTTATCACTTGATAAGTTCAAAATTGTTCAATGAAGAACGATGAATAGAAGACAATACGCCTCACTTTAATTCAATATCAATAATGCCAAAGGTTTTTAACAATTGAATGGAAACTCCTATTTATACTAAACCTAAAAACTAGATAAAAATCGTGCAAAAGTCGAGCATAATCTCCAAAATATGGCAAAGAATCAAAATCTAAAAAAATATGGAAAATTGCCAAAATTGGAAAATTCGCCAAATTTTTGGCTTATGCGGCCGCATGGTGTTTTGCCTGTGCGGCCGCACAGGCTTGTTTTTAGCCTCCGGTTTCGTCGCTTGATAACAAATTGATCCAAGTTGAATCGACCTACGATCCGAACATAAAAGTTGCTCCATTTTGAGCCCCGAACATGGTTCCATCAATGGTTTCTTGAACGAGGAATCCCATCGCTTGTTTCACTTGCTTTGTCCTTGATCGCGTCATTAGTCCTCCATCGATTATCAACGGATCTCGTCTCGCACTCGCCTTCATCGGGCTCGACTCCTGGATCATATCATCTTCTCCCTCTTCAAAAGGATTCATCCTAGAATTTGAACCTACATCAAACAGAGAGAGATCAGATTCATTAAAAGTAGCCGAAACATTGCACTCACCTGGAAGGTCTAACTTGTAAGCATTATCGTTTATCTTTTCAATCATTTGAAATGGGAAATCGCCCCTCGGTTGCAACTTGGACTTCCTTTGCTCTGGAAATCGCTCTTTCCTAAGGTGCACCCAGACCCAATCTCCTGGCTCGAATGTCACGTGCTTCCTACCTTTTTTCGCCTGCGATGTAACCAACTTACTTTTGTTTTCAATTTGCGCTTTTACCTTTTCATGGAGTGACTTAACCAATTCTGCCTTCTTTTTACCATCTAAACTACCATGTTCATTCACTGTAAAGAAATTAAATCCAAAGGAGTTAGCGGATTAAAACATATTGTAACGCCCCGACCCCTGGTGGACTGGAATGCTATTTACTTTACTTAACTTAACCGGCGGTTTAGTAACAAGTGTATACGTTTTAGCGGAAGCTTACATCTTCGAATAATAATTTAAATAATAATACTTCAAATACTTTAAAAGAAAACACTGAATCATTTTTCAAAACAACAAAATGTAATTTATTTGAAGAAAACATGACTTGTTCTCGCATTCTGCGTTATCCAAAACTTTAAAGAAGTAACATTGAAAAACATTTCATAAAAATAAATCCAAATCACTTATTCACCGGATTTCCATGGGCTCGTTGAATTACTCTCTATCTTCTCCTCCATCCATGCCCGAGGTAGAATTCCTTCAATCTATAGAGATGGGATTAAACCCGTGAGTTGAAAAACTCAATAGGTGTCATAGGTGCATTCGTGATCAAGCTATACATTTCAAAATATTAACTTTATAACTTTTCATACATGCCGTACCCGGAGGCACCATTTGACATGAAGGGGTATGCCGTACCCGAGGGCACCATTTGACATACGAACATTTCTTCAACATAGAGGGGTATGCCGTACCGGAGTACCATTTGACATACAACCATTAACATAGAGGGATATGTCATACCGGAGTACCATTTGACATACAACCATTAACATAGAGGGATATGTCATACCGGAGTACCATTTGACATACAACCATTAACATAGAGGGATATGTCATACCGGAGTACCATTTGACATACAACCATTAACATAGAGGGATATGTCATACCGGAGTACCATTTGACATACAAACATTAACATGCCATTTAAGTTTGAGGTTAAGTGCTTCAATTTATTGGGGTTTTTATTGTCAAAAACGTGGGTGGTCCTTTGAGAAAATAATTGATGAAAATAAATATTTAAATTCTAGAGAAAAACGAGAATTTTCATTTCAGGCAGTTTCGGTCGACCGGTTGTGGTCCGGTTGACACTGCACAGCTTTCAGTGTTTCAATCGATAAGAACTTTGCTACATGTACACTATGGTGTACACTTTAGCTTACACTTTTCCACGTAACATTACCCTGTTGGATAGTTTAAATTTCAAACAGTTTTCCCATCCAATTGACACTTGACAACAACGCAATTGTCAAACAACGTGTCAAAAATTAGTGTGCAAATAGCAAAGTTCAATCGGTACGAACCTTGTTACATGTACTCCATGGTGTACACACTTTAGTTTACACTTTGCCACGTGACATTACCCTACCAGACAGATTAAATTTCAAACAATTTTTTCATCCAATTGACACTTGACAACAATGAAAGTGTTAAACAACGTGTCAAAAATCTGCGTACAGATAGCAAAGTTCAATCAGTAAGAATCTTGCGACCTGTGCACTATGGTGTACACTTTAGTTTACACTTGCCACGTGACATTACCCTGTTGGACAATTTAAATTTCAAATAGTTTTCCATCCAATTGACACTCGACAACAATGCAAGTGTCAAACAACATGTCAAAAATCAGTGTACAAATAGCAAAGTTCAATCAGTAAGAACCTCACTTTATGTAAACTATGGTGTACACTTTAGCTTCACTTCTGCCACGTGACATTACCTTGTTGGATAGTTCAAATTTCAAACAATTTTCCCATCCAATTGACACTTGACCACAACGCATGTTTCCAACAATGTGTTAAAAATAAGTGTACAAATAGCAAAGAGCCTTCGGAAAGAACTTTGTGACATGTACACCATGGTGTACACTTTAGTTTATACTTTGTCACGTGGATAGTTTAAGTTCCAAAAAGTTTTTGCAGACAATTGACAGTTGACAACCCTGCAAGTGTCAAACAACGTGTCAAAAATCAGTGTACAAATAGCAAAGTTCAATCGGTAAGGACCTTGCCACATGTACACTATGGTGTACACTTTAGTTTACACTTTGTCACGTGACATTACCTTGTTAGACAATTCAAATTTCAAATAGTTTTCCCATCCAATTGACACTTGACAACATTGCAAGTGTCAAACAACGGGTCAAAAATCAGTGTACAAATAGCAAAGTTCAATCGATAAGAACTTTGCTACATGTACACTATGGTGTACACTTTAGTTTACACTTTGTCACTTGATAACACTTTAGCTTACACTTTGCCACGTGACATTACCCTATTGGACAGTTGAAATTTCAAATAGTTTTTTCATCCAATTGACACTTGATAACAACCTAAGTGTCAATCAACGTATCAAAAATTAGTGTGCAAATAGCAAAGTTCAATCAGTAAGAATCTTACGACATGTACACTATAGTGTACACATTAGTTTACACTTGCCATGTGACATTACGCTGTTGGACTTTTAAATTTCAAACACTTTTCGCATCCAATTGACACTTAACAACAATGCAAGTGTTAAACAATGTGTCAAAAATCAGTGTACAAATAGCAAAGTTCAATCGGTAAGAACCTTGCTACATGTACACTATGGCGTACACTTTAGCTTCACTTCACCACATGACATTACCCTATTGGACAGTTTAAATTTCAAACAGTTTTCTCATCCATTTGACACTTGACAACAATGCAATTGTCAAACAATGTGTCAAAAATCAGTGTACAAATAGCAAAGGTCAATCAGTATGAATCTTGCGAGATGTACACTATGGTGTACACTTTAGCTTACACTTTGCCATGTGTCATTACCCTATTGGACTATTTAAATTTCAAATAGTTTTCCCATTCAATTGACACTTGACAGCATGCAACTGTCAAATAACGTGTCAAAAATCAGTGTACAAATAGCAAAGTTCAATCGATAAGAACCTTACGACAGGTACACTATGGTGTACACTTTGCCACATGTCATTACCTTGTTGGACAGTTGAAATTTCAAATAGTTTTACCATCCAGTTGACACTTGACAACAATGCAATTGTCAAACAACGTGCCAAAAATCAATGTACAAATACCAAAGTTCAATCGGTAAGAACTTTGTGACATGTACACTATGGTGTACACTTTACTTTACACTTTGCCTCGTGACATTGCCCTGTTGGACTGTTTAAATTTCAAACCATTTTCCCATCCAATTAACACTTGACAACAATGCAAGTGTCAAATAACGTGTCAAAAATCAATGTACAAATAGCAAAATTCAATCGGTAGGAACCTTGCAACATGTACACTATGGTGTATAATTTAGTTTACACTTTGCCACGTGACATTACGCTGTTGGACAGTATAAATTTCAAATAGTTTTCCCATTGACAACGATGCAAGTGTCAAACAACGTGTTAAAAATCAGTGTACAAATAGCAAAGTTCAAACTGTACGAACCTTGCTACATGTACATTTTAGTTTACACTTAGCCACGTGACATTACCGTGTTGGACAGTTTAAATTTCAAATAGTTTTATCATCCAATTGACACTTGACAACAATGTAAGTGTTAAAGAACGTGTCAAAAATCAGTGTATAAATAGCAAAGTTCAATTGGCACAGACCTTGCTACTTGTTTACTATGGTGTACACTTTAGTTAACACTTTGCCATATGAGATTACCCTGTTGGACAATTTAAATTTCAAACATTCTTCCCATCCAATTGACACTTGACAACATTCCAAGTTTCAAACAACGGGTGAAAAATCAGTGTACAAATAACAAAGTTCAATCGGTATGAACCTTGCTACATGAACACTGTGGTGTACACTTTAGTTTACACTTTGCCACGTGACATTACCCTATTGGACGGTTTAAATTTCAAACAGGTTTCCCATCCAATTGACACTTGACAACAATGCAAGTGTCAAACAACGTCTCAAAAATCAGTGTACAAATGGCACAGTTCAATCAGAAAGAACCTTGTGACATGTACACTATGGTTAACACTTTACTTTACACTTTTCCACGTGTCATTACCCTGTAGGACAGTTTAAATTTCCAATAGTTTTCCCATCCAATTGACACTGGACAACAATGTAAGTGCCAAACAATGTGTCAAAAATTAGTTTACGACTAGCAAAGTTCTATCGGTAAGAACTTTGCGACGTGTACACTATGGTGTAAACTTTAGCTTACACTTTGCCTTGTGACATTGCCCTGTTGGACAGAGTAAATTTCGAATGTTATCCCATCCAATTGACACTTGACAATAATGCAAGTGTCAAACAACCTGTCAAAAATCAGAATAGCAAAGTTTAATTGGTAAGAACCTTGCATGGTGTACACTTTAGTTTACACTTTACCATGTGACATTACCCTATTGGACAGTATAAATTTCAAATAGTTTTCCTGTCCAATTGACGCTTGACAATAATGCAAGTGTCAAACAACGTGTCAAAAATTAGTGTACAAATAGCAAAGTTCAAACGGTATGAACCTTGCCACATGTTTACTTTAGTATACACTTCACCACGTGACATTACCCAATTGGACAGTTTAAATTTCAAAATGTTTTCTCATCCAATAGACACTTGACAACAATACAAGTGTCAATCAACGTGTCGAAAATCAGTGTAAAAATAGCAAAGTTCAATCGGTAAGGACCTTGCTACATGTACACTAAGGCGTACACTTTAGTTCACACTTTGCCACGTGACATTACCCTATTGGACAGTTTAAATTTTAAGCAGTTTTCCCATCTAATTGATACTTGTAACAATGCAAGTGCCAAAGAATGTGTACAAAATTAGTGTACAAATAGAAAAGTTCAATCAGTACGGACCTTGCTACATGTTCACTATGGTGTACACTTTAGTTTACGCTTTGCCACGTGACATTACCAAGTTGGACAATTTAAATTCCAAACAGTTTTTCCATCCAATTAAAACTTGACAACAATGCAGGTTTCAAACAACGTGTCAAAAATCAGTGTACAAATAGTAAAGTTCAATCGGTACGAACCTTGCTACATGTACACTATGGAGTACACTTTAGTTTACACTTTGCCACGTGACATTACCCTATTGGACAGTTTAAATTTTAAACCATTTTACCATCCAATTGACACTTGACAACAATGCAAGTGTCAAACAACGTGTCAAAAATTAGTGTACAAATAGTAAAGTTCAATCGGTAAGAACCTCACTACACGTACACTATGATGTACACTTTAGTTTATACATTGCCACATGACATTACCCTGTTGGATAATTTAAATTTCAAACAGTTTTTCTATCCAATTGACACATGACAACAATGCAGGTTTTAAACGACGTGTCAAATATCAGTGTACAAATAGCGAAGTTCAATCAGTATGAACCTTGCTACATGTGCACTATGGTGTACACTTTAGTTTACACTTTGCCACGTGACATTACCCTGTTGGAAAATTTAAATTTCAAACAGTTTTCTCATCCAATCGACACTTGACAACAATACAAGTGTCAAACAACGTGTCGAAAATTAGTGTACGATAGCAAAGTTCAATCGAAAAGGACCTTGCTACATGTACACTATGGTGTACACTTTAGTTTACACTTTGCCACGTGACATTACCCTGTTGGAAAATTTAAATTTCAAACAGTTTTCTCATCCAATCGACACTTGACAACAATACAAGTGTCAAACAACGTGTCGAAAATTAGTGTACGATAGCAAAGTTCAATCGAAAAGGACCTTGCTACATGTACACTATGGTGTACACTTTAGTTTACACTTTGCCACGTGACATTACCCTGTTGGAAAATTTAAATTTCAAACAGTTTTCTCATCCAATCGACACTTGACAACAATACAAGTGTCAAACAACGTGTCGAAAATTAGTGTACGATAGCAAAGTTCAATCGAAAAGGACCTTGCTACATGTACACTATGGTGTACACTTTAGTTTACACTTTGCCACGTGACATTACCCTGTTGGAAAATTTAAATTTCAAACAGTTTTCTCATCCAATCGACACTTGACAACAATACAAGTGTCAAACAACGTGTCGAAAATTAGTGTACGATAGCAAAGTTCAATCGAAAAGGACCTTGCTACATGTACACTATGGTGTACACTTTAGTTTACACTTTGCCACGTGACATTACCCTGTTGGAAAATTTAAATTTCAAACAGTTTTCTCATCCAATCGACACTTGACAACAATACAAGTGTCAAACAACGTGTCGAAAATTAGTGTACAATAGCAAAGTTCAATCGAAAAGGACCTTGCTACATGTTTACTATGGTGTGCACTTTATTTTGCACTTTGCCACGTGACATTATCATGTTGGACATTTGAAATTTCAAACAATTTTCACAGCCAATTGACACTTGACAACAATGCAGGTTTCAAACAACGTGTTGAAAATTAGTGTACAAATAGCAAAGTTCAATCGGTATGAACCTTGCTACATAAATACTATAGTGTACAATTTAGTTTACACTTTGTCACGTGACATTACCCTCTTGGACAATTTAAATTCCAAACAGTTTTCCCATCCAATTGACACATGAGAAGAATGCAAGTTTCAAACAACGTGTCAAAAATCAGTGTACAAATGGCAAAGTTCAATCGGTAAGAACCTTGTGACATGTACATTATGGTGTACACTTTAGTTTACACTTTGCCACATGTCATTATCTTGCTGGATAGTTTAAATTTCCAGTACTTTTTCCATCCAATTGACACTCGACAACAATGTAAGTGTCAAACAACGTGTCAAAAATTACTGTGCAAATAGCAAAGTTCAATCAGTAAGAACTTTGCAACACATACACTATGGTGTACCCTTTCGTTTCCATTTTACCATATGTCATTGCCCTGTTGGACAGTTCAAATTTCAAACTGTTTTCCCATACAATTTTCACTTGACAACAATACAAGTGTCAAACAACGTGTCAAAAATCAATGTACAAATAGTAAAGTTCAATCGGTAAGAATTTTGCAACATGTACACTATGGTGTACACTTTAGTTTATACTTTGTCATGTGACATTAACATCAATGCAGGTTTCAAACGAAGAGTGTGAAAATCAGTGTCATTACGCGGCTGGAAGTTTAAATTTCCAGTACTTTTCCCATCTAGCTGACACTTGACAACAATGCAAGTGTCAAACGACATGTCAAAAATCAGTGTACGAATAGCAAAGTTTAATCGGTAAGAACTTTGTGACACGTACACTATGGTGTACACTTTAGTTTACACTTTGCCATGTGACATTACCCTATTGGACAGTTCAAATTTCAAATCATTTTCCCATCCAATTAATACTTGACAACAATGCAAGTGTCAAACAACATGTCAAAAATCAGTGTACAAATAGCAATGTTCAATCGGTACGAACCTTGCAACATGTAGACTATGGTGTACACATTAGTTTACACTTTGCCACGTGACATTACCCTGTTGGACAATTTAAATTTCAAACAGCTTTCCCATCCAATTGACACTTCACAACAATGCAGGTCTCAAACAACGTGTCAAAATTAGTGTACAAATAGCAAAGTTCAATTGGTATGAACTTTGCTACATGTGCACTATGGTGTACACTTTAGTTTACACATTGCCACGTGATAATACCCTGCCGAACAGTTTAGATTTCAAACAGTTTTCTCATCCAATTTACACTTGGTAACGATGTAAGTGTCAAAGAACGTTTCAAAAATCAGTGTCCAAATAGTAAAGTTCACTTGGTATGAACCTGGCTACATGTACACTATGGTGTATACTTTAGTTTACACTTTGCCACGTGACATTGCCTTGTTGGATAATTTAAATTTCAAACAGTTTTCCTAGCCAATTGACACTTGGCAACAATGCATGTTTCAAACAACGTGTCAAAAATCAGGGTACAAATAGCAAAGTTCGATCTGTATGAACCTTGCTACACGTACACTATGGTGTACACATTAGTTTACACTTTACCACGAGATATTACCCTATTGGACAATTTAAATTTAAATCAGTTTTCCCCTCCAATTGACACATGACAAGAATGCAAGTGTCAAACAACGTGTCAAAAATCTGTGTACAAATAGCAAAGGTCAATCGGTAAGAACCTTGTGACATGTACACTATGGTGTACATTTTAGTTTACACTTTGCCACGTGTCATTACCCTGCTAAACAGTTTAAATTTCTGGTACTTTTCCCATCCAATTGAAACTCGACAACAATGCAGGTGTCAAACAACATGTCAAAAATCAGTGTACGAATAGCAAAGTTCAATCGGTGAGAACATTACGACATGTACACTATGGTTTACACTTTAGTTTACACTTTGCCACATGACATTACCCTGTTGGACAGCATAAATTTCAAACAGTTTTTCCATCCAATTGAAACTTGATAACAATGTAAGTGTTAAACAACGTATCAAAAATTAGTGTACAAATAGCAAAGTTCAAACGGTATGAACCTTGCTACATGTACACTTTAGTTTACAATTCACCACGCGACATTACCTTGTACGTCTATTTAAATTTCAAACAATTTTCTCATCCAATCGACACTTGACAACAATACAAGTGTCAAACAACGTGTCGAAAATCGGTGTACAAATAGCAAAGTTCAATCGAAAAGGACCTTGTTACATGTACACTACGGTGTACACTTCAGTTTACACTTTGCCACGTGACATTACCCTGTTGGGCAGTCTAAATTTAAAATAGTTTTTCCATACAATTGACACTGGACAATAACGTATGTGTCAAACAACGTGTCAAAAATCAGTGTACAAATAACAAAGTTCAATCGGTATGAACCTTGCTACATGTGCACTATGGTGTACACTTTAGTTTACACTTTGCCACGTGACATTACCCTATTGGACAATTTTACTTTCAAATAGTTTTTCCATCCATTTGACATATGACAAGAATGCAAGTGTCAAACAACGTGTCAAAAATCAGTGTATAAATGGCAAAGGTCAATCGGTAAGAACCTGTGGCATGTACACTATGGTGTACACTTTAGTTTATATTTCTCCACGTGTCATTACCTTGCTGCATAGTTTAAATTTCCAGTACTTTTTCCATCCAATTGAAACTCGACAATAATGCAAGTGTCAAGCAACGTGTCAAAAATCAATGTAAATAGCAAAGTTCAATCTGTACGGACCTTGCTACATGTTTTCTATGGTATACACTTTAGTTTACACTTTGCCACGTGACATTACCCTGTTGGAGAATTTAAATTTCAAATTGTTTTCCTGTCCAATTAACACTTGACAACAATGCAGGTTTCAAACAACATGTTCAAAATCGGTGTACAAATAGCAAAATTCAATCTGTATGAACCTTGCTACACGTACACTATGGTGTACACCTTAGTTTACACTTTGCCACGTGGCATTACCCTATTGGACAATTTAAATTTCAAACAGTTTTCCAATCCAATTGACATATGACAAGAATGTAAGTGTTAAACAACGTGTCAAGAATCAGTGTACAAATGGCAAAGTTCAATCGGTAAGAACCTTGTGACATATACACTATGGCTTACACTTTAGTTTACACTTTGCCAAGTGTCAGTACCCTGCTGAACAATTTAAATTTCCAGTACTTTTCCCATCCAATTGGCACTCGACAAAAATGCAAGTGTCGAACTACGTGTTAAAAATCAGTTTACGAATAGCAAAGCTCAATCGGTAAGAACTTTACGACACATACACTATGGTGTAAACTTTAGTTTACACTTTGCCATATGTCATTGCCCTGTTGGATAGTTCAAATTTCAAACCATTTTCCCATCCAATTGACACTTGATAACAAAGCAAGTGTCAAACAACGTGTCAAAAATCAGTGTACAAATACCAAAGTTCAATCAGTAAGAACTTTGCGACATGTACACTATGGTATACACTTTACTTTACACTTTGCCTCGTGACATTGCCCTGTTGGACTGTTTAAATTTCAAACCATTTTCCCATCCAATTGACACTTGACAACAATGCAAGTGTTAAACAACGTGTCAAAAATCAGTGTACAAATAGCAAAATTCAATCGGTAGGAACCTTGCAACATGTACACTATGGTGTATAATTTAGTTTACACTTTGCCACGTGACATTACGCTGTTGGACAGTATAAATTTCAAACAATTTTCCCATTGACAGCAATGCAAGTGTCAAACAACGTGTTAAAAATCAATGTAGAAATAGCAAAGTTCAAACTGTATGAACCTTGCTACATGTACACTTTAGTTTACACTTTGCCACGTGACATTACCCTACTGGACAGTTTACATTTCAAACAGTTTTCCCATCCAATTGACACTTGACAACAATGCAAGTGTTAAACAACGTGTCAAAAATCAGTGTACAAATAGCAAAATTCAATCGGTAGGAACCTTGCAACATGTACACTATGGTGTATAATTTAGTTTACACTTTGCCACGTGACATTACCCTACTGGACAGTTTACATTTCAAACAGTTTTCCCATCCAATTGACACTTGACAACAATGCAAGTGTTAAACAACGTGTCAAAAATCAGTGTACAAATAGCAAAATTCAATCGGTAGGAACCTTGCAACATGTACACTATGGTGTATAATTTAGTTTACACTTTGCCACGTGACATTACCCTACTGGACAGTTTACATTTCAAACAGTTTTCCCATCCAATTGACACTTGACAACAATGCAAGTGTCAAACAACGTCTAAAAAATCAGTGTACAAATTGCACCGTTCAATCAGAAAGAACCTTGTGACATGTACACTATGCTTAACACTATACTTTACACTTTTCCACGTGTCATTACCCTGTAGGACAGTTTAAATTTCCAATAGTTTTCCCATCCAATTGACACTGGACAACAATGCAAGTGCCAAACAATGTGTCAAAAATTAGTGTACGACTAGCAAAGTTCTATCAGTAAGAACTTTGCGACGTGTACACTATGGTGTAAACTTTAGTTTACACTTTACCTCGTGACATTGCCCTATTGGACAGAGTAAATTTCGAATGTTTTCTCATCCAATCGACACTTGACAACAATGCAAGTGTCAAACAACGTGTCAAAAATCAGAATAGCAAAGTTTAATCGGTAAGAACCTTACATGGTGTACACTTTAGTTTACACTTTACCATGTGACATTACCCTGTTGGACATTATAAATTTCAAATAGTTTTTCTATCCAATTGACACTTGACAATAATGCATGTGTCAAACAACGTGTCAAAAATTAGTGTACAAATAGCAAAGTTCAAACGGTATGAACCTTGCCACATGTTTACTTTAGTATACACTTCACCACGTGACATTACCCAGTTGGAGAGTTTAAATTTCGAATGTTATCCCATCGAATCGACACTTGATAATAATGCAAGTGTCAATCAACGTGTCGAAAATCAGTGCATAAATAGCAAAGTTCAATCGGTAAGGACCTTGCTACATGTACACTAAGGCGTACACTTTAGTTTACACTTTGCCACGTGACATTACCCTATTAGACAGTTTAAATTTTACGCAGTTTACCCATCTAATTGATACTTGTAACAATGCAAGTGTCAAAGAACGTGTACAAAATCAGTGTACAAATAGAAAAGTTAAATCAGTACGGACCTTGCTACAGGTTCACTATGGTGTACACTTTAGTTTACACTTTGCCATGTGACATTACCCTGTTGGACAATTTAAATTTCAAACAGTCTTTCCATCCAATTAAAACTTGACAACAATGCAGGTTTCAAACATTGTGTCAAAAATCAGTGTACAAATAGTAAAGTTCAATCGGTATGAACCTTGCTACATGTACACTATGGAGTACACTTTAGTTTACACTTTGCCACGTGACATTACCCTATTGGATAGTTTGAATTTTAAACCATTTTACCATCCAATTGACACTTGACAACAATGCAAGTGTCAAACAACGTGTCAAAAATCAGTGTACAAATAGTAAAGTTCAATCGGTATGAACCTTGCTACATGTACACTATGCTGTACACTTTAGTTTACACTTAAACCATTTTACCATCCAATTGACACTTGACAATAAGGCATGTGTCAAACAACGTGTCAAAAATCAGTGTACAAATAGTAAAGTTCAATCGGTATGAACCTTGCTACATGTACACTATGCTGTACACTTTAGTTTACACTTAAACCATTTTACCATCCAATTGACACTTGACAATAAGGCATGTGTCAAACAACGTGTCAAAAATCAGTGTACAAATAGTAAAGTTCAATCGGTATGAACCTTGCTACATGTACACTATGCTGTACACTTTAGTTTACACTTTGCCACGTGACATTGCCCTGTTGGACAGTTTAAATTTCAAAAAGCTTTCCATCCAATTGACACTTGACAATAAGGCATGTGTCAAACAACGTGTCAAAAATCAGTGTACAAATAGCAAGGTTGAATCGGTAAGAACCTTGCAACATGTACACTATGGCCTACACTTCAGTTTACACTTTGCCACATGATACTATCCTATTGGACAGTTTAAATTTCAAACAGTTTTCTATCCAATTGACACTTGACAATAATGCACATGTTAAACAATGTATCGAAAATCAATGTACAAATTGCAAAGTTCACACGATATGAACCTTGCTACACGTACACTTTGGTGTACACTTTAGTTAACACTTTGCCACGTGACATTACCCTGTTGGACAATTTAAATTTCAAATGGTTTTCCTAGCCAAATGACACTTGACAACAATGTAGGTTTCAAACAACGTGTCAAAAATCAGTGTACAAATAGCAAAGTTCAATCGGCATGAACCTTGCTACACGTACACTATGGTGTACAGTTTAATTTACACTTTGCCACGAGACAGTACTCTGCTGGACAATTTAAATTTCAAACATTTTTCCCATCAAATTAAGACATGATAAGAATTCAAGTGTCGAACAACATGTAAAAAATCAGTGTACAAATGGCAAAGGTCAATCGATAAGAGCCTTGTGACATGTACACTATGGTGTACACTTTAGTTTACACTTTTCCACGTGTCATTACCCTGCTGGACAGTTTAAATTTCTAGTACTTTTCCAAACCTATTAAAACTCGACAACAATTCAAGTGTCAAACAACGTGTCAAAAATCGGTATACAAATAGCAATGTTCAAACGGTATGAACCTTGCTACACGTACACTTTAGTTTACATTTCACCATGTGACAGTACTCTGTACGACAATTTAAATTTCAAACATTTTTCCCATCAAATTAAGACATGATAAGAATTCAAGTGTCAAACAAAACAGTTTTCCCATCCAATTGACACTTGACAACAATGTAAGTGTCAAACAACGTGTCAAAAATCAGTGTACAAATAGCAATGTTCAAACGGTATGAACCTTGCTACACGTACACTTTAGTTTACATTTCACCATGTGACAGTACTCTGTACGACAATTTAAATTTCAAACAATTTTCTCATCCAATCGACACTTGACAACAATACAAGTGTCAAACAACGTGTCGAAAATTAGTGTACAATAGCAAAGCTCAATCGAAAAGGACCTTGCTACATGTTTACTATGGTGTGCACTTTATTTTGCACTTTGCCACGTGACATTACCCTGTTGGACATTTGAAATTTCAAACAATTTTCCCAGCCAATTGACACTTGACAACAATGCAGGTTTCAAACAACGTGTCAAAAATCAGTGTACAAATAGCAAAGTTCAATCGGTATGAACCTTGCTACACAAATACTATAGTGTACAATTTAGTTTATACTTTGTCACGTGACATTACCCTCTTGGACAATTTAAATTCCAAACAGTTTTCCCATCCAATTGACACATGACAAGAATGCAAGTTTCAAACAACGTGTCAAAAATCAGTTTACAAATGACAAAGTTCAATCGGTAAGAACCTTGTGACATGTACATTATGTTGTACACTTTAGTTTACACTTTGCCACGTGTCATTATCCTGCTAGATAGTTTAAATTTCCAGTACTTTTTTCATCCAATTGACACTCGACAACAATGCAAGTACTTTTCAGAATCCAGTGTGCAAATAGCAAAGTTCAATAGGTAAGAACTTTGCAACACGTACACTATGGTGTACCCTTTCGTTTCCATTTTGCCATGTGTCATTGCCCTGTTGGACAGTTCAAATTTCAAACTATTTTCCCATACAATTTTCACTTGACAACAATGCAAGTGTCAAACAACGTGTCAAAAATCAATGTACAAATAGTAAAGTTCAATCGGTAAGAATCTTGCAACATGTACACTATGGTATACACTTTAGTTTATACTTTGTCATGTGACATTGACATCAATGCATGTTTCAAACAAAGAGCGTGAAAATCAATGTCATTACACGGCTGGAAGTTTAAATTTCCAGTACTTTTCCCATCCAACTGACACTAGACAACAATGCAAGTGTCAAACTACATGTCAAAAATCAGTGTACGAATAGCAAAGTTTAATCGGTAAGAACTTTACGACACGTACACAATGTACACTTTAGTTTACACTTTGCCATGTGACATTGCCCTATTGGACAGTTGAAATTTCAAACCGTTTTCCCATCCAATTGATACTTGACAACAATGCAAGTGTCAAACAACATGTCAAAAATCAGTGTACAAATAGCAAAGTTCAATGATTTTTGACCCGTTGTTTGACTCTTGAATGGTTTTCAAGTGTCAATTGGATGGGAAAACTATTTGAAATTTAAACCGTCCAATAGGGTAATGCAATGTGGTAAAGTGTAAACTAAAGTGTACACCGTAGTGTATACGTGGTAAGGTTCTTACCGATTGTACCTTGCTATTTGTACATTGATTTTCGACACGTTATTTCACACTTGCATTGTTGTCAAGTGTCAATTGGATGGGAAAACTATTTGAAATTTAAATTGTCCAACAGGGTACGCGGCAAAGTGTAAACTAAAGTGTACACCATAGTGTACATGTCGCAATGTTCTTACTAGTTGAACTTTGCTATTTGTACAAAGATTTTCGACACGATTTTTGACACTTGTATTGTTGTCAAGTGTCATTTGGATGGGGAATTTTTTTGAAATTTAAACTGTCCAACACGGTACTTGGCAAAGTGTAAACTATAGTGTATACCTTAGTGTACATGTAGCAAGGTCCTTACCAATTGAACTTTGCTATTTGCACACTGGATTCTGAAACGTTGTTTGAAATTTGCATTGTTGTCAAGTGTCAATTGGATGGAAAAATGATTTGAAATTTAAAATGTCCAATAGGGTAATGTCATGTAGCAAAGTGTAAACTAAAGTGCACACCATAGTGTACATGTGGCAAGGTTCTTACCAATTGAACCTTGCTATTTGTACACTTATTTTTGACACGTTATTTAACACGTGCATTGTTTTCAAGTTGCAATTGGATCTGAAAACTGTTTGAAATTTAAACTGTTCAACGGGGTACATGGAAAAGTGTAAACTAAAATGTACACCATAGTGTACATGTCGCAAGATTCTTACTAATTGAACTTTGCTATTTGTACAAAGATTTTCGACACGTTGTTTGACACTTGCATTGTTGTCAAGTGTCAATTGGATGGAAAAATTGTTTGAAATTTAAACTGTCCAACACAGTATGTGGAAAAGTGTACACCATATTGTATATGTAGCAAGGTTCTTACCTATTGAACTTTGCTATTTGCACGCTGATTTTTGACACGTTGTTTGACACTTGCATTGTTCTCAAGTGTCAATTGGATTGGAAAACTATTTTGAAATTTAAACTATCCAATAGGGTAATGTCACGTGGAAAGGTGTAAACTAAAGTGTTGTAGAATCCCAAATAATTTTAAACACCTTAGTGGCACTAAGACATGAATATTAGATGGCTGAAGTATACTTCAGATTTTTAGTCTCATTT
>NW_019228586.1:0-3855 GCF_002742605.1 Olea europaea var. sylvestris
ATTTGTTCGTTTTCGGCTAATTGCTAGTCTAATTTGATTGGAATCGAGCCAATGAAAAGTGGTTTTTGATATCATGATCACTTCGGGTTTGATCATTTTCGACGAATTGCTAGTCTAATCCGATTGGAATCGAGCCATCGAAAAGTGGCTTTCGATTTCATGATACCTTCGGGTTTGATCGTTTTCGAAAAATTACTGGTCTAATTCGGTTGGAATTGAGCCAATAAAAAGTGGTTTTCAATTTCATGATAACTTCGGGTTTGATCATTTTTGGCAAATTGCTAGTCCAATTCGATTGGAATCGAGCCAATGAAAAGTAGTTTTTGATTTCATGATAACTTCGGGTTTTCTCCTTTTTGGAGAAATGCTAGACTAATTCGATTGGAATCGAGCCAATGAAAATTGATTTTTGATTACATGATAACATCGGGTTTGTTCGTCTTTGACAAATTGCTAGACTAATACAATTGGAATTGAGTCAATGAAAACTGGTTTCTAATTTCATGAGAACTTCGGGCTTGGTCGTTTTCGGTGAATTGCTAGTCTAATTCGATTGGAATTGGCCCAATGAAAAGTGGTTTTTGATTTCATGATAACTTCGGGTTTGATCATTTTCGACGAATTGCCAGTCTTATTCGATTGGACTCGAGCCAATGAAAAGTGATTATTGATTTCATGATAACTTCAGGTTTGTTTGTTTTCGGCAAATTGCTAGTCTAATTCGATTGGAATCGAGCCAATGAAAAGTGGTTTTTGACTTCATGATAACTTCGGGTTTGATCATTTTCGGCATAATGCTAGTCTAATTCGATTGGAATCGAGCCAATGAAAAGTAGCTTTCGATTTCATGGCAAATTCGGGTTTTATCGTTTTCGAAAATTATTGGTCTAATTCGGTTGGGATCAAGCCAATGTAAAGTGGTTTTCAATTTCATGATAACTTCGGGTTTGATCATTTTCGGCAAATTGCTAGTCTAATTCGATTGGAATCGAGCCAATGAAAAGGGGTTTTTGATTTCATGAGAACTTTGGGTTAGTTCATTTTTGGAGAAATGCTAGTCTTATTCGATTGGAATCGAGCCAATGAAAAATGGTTTTTTATTTCGTGATAACTTCGGGTTTGTTCTTTTTGGCGAATTACTAGTCTAATTCGATTGGAATCGAGCTAATGAAAAGTGGTATTTGATTTCATGAAAACGTCGAGTTTGATCATTTTTGGTGAATTGCTAGTCTAATTCGATTGGAATCGAGCCAATGAAAAATTGTTTTGATTTTATGATAACTTCGGGTTTGTTCATTTTTGGAGAATTGCTAGTCTTATTCGATTAGAATCGAGCCAACGAAAAGTGGTTTTCGTTTTCATGATAACATTGGGTTTGTTCGTCTTTGGCAAATTGCTAGTCTAATTCGATTGGAATCGAGCCAACGAAAAGTGGTTTTTGATTTCAGGATAACATCGAGTTTGTTCATTTTTGGCGAATTTCTAGCCTAATTCGATTGGAATCAAGCGAACGAATAGTGGTTTTTGATTTCATGATAACTTCGGTTTTGATTAATTTCGGTGAATTGCCAGTCTAATTCGATTGGAATTGAGCCAATGAATAGTGGTTTTTGATTTCATGATAACTTTGGATTTGTTCATTTTCGGCTAATTGCTAGTCTAATTAGATTGGAATCTAGCCAATGAAAAGTTGTTTTGATTTCATGATAACTTCGGGTTTGTTCATTTTTGGATAATTGCTAGTCTTATTCGATTAGAATCGAGCCAACGAAAAGTGGTTTTCGATTTCATGATAACATCGGGTTTGTTCGTCTTTGCAAATTGCTAGTCTAATCCGATTGGAATCGAGCCAATGAAAAGTGGTTTTTGATTTCATGATAACATCTGGTTTGTTCATTTTTGGCGAATTACTAGCCAAATTCGATTGGAATCGAGCCAATGAATAGTCGTTTTTGATTTCACGATAACTTCGATTTTGATCAATTTCGGCGAATTGCCAGTCTAATTCGATTCCAATGGAGCCAATGAAAAGTGGTTTTTGATTTCATGAAAACTTTGGATTTGTTCGTTTTCGGCTAATTGCTAGTCTAATTTGATTGGAATCGAGCCAATGAAAAGTGGTTTTTGATTTCATGATAACTTCGGGTTTGATCATTTTCAGCAAATTGCTCGTCTAATTCGATTGGAATCGAGCCAATGAAAAGTGGTCTTTGATTTAGTGAAAACTTCGGGTTTGATCTTTTTCGGCAAATTGCTAGTCTAATTCGATTGGAATCGAGCCAATGAAAAGTGGTTTTTGATTTCGTGATAACTTCGGGTTCGATCATTTTCGTTGAATTGCTAGTCTAATTCGATTGGAATCGAGCCAATGAAAAGTAGTTTTTGATTTCATGAAAACTTCGGGTTTGATCATTTTTGGTGAATTGCTAGTCTAATTCGATTGGAATCGAGCCAATGAGTAGTGGTTTTTGATTTCATGATAGCTTCGATTTTGATCAATTTCGACGAATTGCCAGTCTAATTTGATTGGAATGGAGCCAATGAAAAGTGGTTTTTGATTTCATGATAACTTCGAATTTGTTCGTTTTCGGCTAATTGCTAGTCTAATTTGATTGGAATCGAGCCAATGAAAAGTGGTTTTTGATTTCATGATAACTTCGGGTTTGGTCATTTTCTGCGAATTGCAAGTCTAATTCGATTGGAACCGAGCCATTGAAAAGTGATTTTCGATTTCATGATAACTTTGGGTTTGTAATTGCTAGTCTAATTCGGTTGGAATCGAGCCAATGAAAAGTGGCTTTCAATTTCATGATAACATCGGGTTTGATCATTTTTGGTAAATTGCTAGTCCAATTCGATTGGAATCGAGCCAACGAAAAGTAGTTTTTGATTTCATGATAACTTCGAGTTTTCTCCTTTTTGGAGAAATGCTAGTTAATTCGATTGGAATCGAGCCAATGAAAATTGATTTTTGATTACATGATAACTTCTGGTTTGTTCGTCTTTGACAAATTGCTAGTCTAATACGATTGGAATCGAGTCATTGAGAAGTGGTTTCTGATTTCATGAGAACTTCGGTTTGATCGTTTTCGATGAATTGCTAGTCTAATTCGATTGGAATTGGCCCAATGAAAAGTGGTTTTTGATTTCATGATATCTTCGGGTTTGATCATTTTCAACGAATTGCCAGTCTAATTCGATTGGAATTGAGCCAATGAAAAGTGATTTTCGATTTCATGATAACTTCAGGTTTGTTTGTTTTTGACTAATTGCTAGTCTAATTCGATTGGAATCGAGCCAATGAAAAGTGGTTTTTGACTACATGATAACTTCGGGTTTGATCATTTTCGGCAAATGCAAGTCTAATTCGATTGGAATCGAGATAATGAAAAGTTGTTTTCGATTTCATGATAACTTCGGGTTTGATCATTTTCGGCAAATTGCTAGTCTAATTCGATTGGATTCGAGCCAATGAAAAGTGGTCTTTGATTTCGTGATAACTTCGGGTTTGATCTTTCAGGTGAATTGCCAGTCTAATAAGATTCGAATGGAGCCAATGAAAAGTGATTTTTGATTTCATGAAAACTTTGGATTTGTTCGTTTTCGGCTAATTGCTAGTCTAATTTTATTGGTATCGAGCCAATGAAAAGTGGTTTTTGATTTCATGATAACTTCGGGTTTGATCATTTTCGGCGAATTGCTAGTCTAATTCGATTGGAATCGAGCCAATGAAAAGTGGCTTTCGATCTCATGATAACTTCGGGTTTGATCGTTTTCGAAAAATTACTGGTCTAATTCGGTTGGAATCAGCCAATGAAAAGTGGTTTTCAATTTCATGATAACTTCGGGTTTGAT
>NW_019228587.1:0-3855 GCF_002742605.1 Olea europaea var. sylvestris
CATAATTGATAACGGTTGACAGTTTGACAATGCACAATTCAAGGATTTCTGTTCCAACCTAGGGGTTAACCATTACCTGACGTCAGTCTCTCATCCTCAAAGTAATGGTCTAGCTGAGGTCACCAATGGGATTATATTGCAAGACCTCCGAACAAGGATTGGAGATGCAAGAGGTTCCTGGACCGACGAGTTGCCTTCCATACTTTGGACGTATAGAACATCCCACAGGACCACCATAGGGGAGACCCCTTTCATGTTAGCTTTTGGAATTGAAGCCACCATTCCCGTTGAAATCAGGTTACCCAGCCAAAGAAGACTCGGTCTTGAAGAAGCAGGGTGCACTACTGAACATTTCGACCTCTTAGAAGAAGTTCGTAATCAAGCAACCTTAAGAATGGCCTCTTACCAAAATAGAACAGCAAAGTACTTCAATAAAAAGGTTAGGTCGTGAAGATTTAGAGCTGGAGATTTGGTGTTGAGAAGAGCAGAAGCCGGTGGTCATGCTCTGGGAAAACTCAGCTCAATCTGGGAAGGGCCCTTTGAAGTCATATGACAGCTCCCAGGAGGTGCATACAATTTAAATGATACTTCGGGAATATCACCTCCCAAGACCGTGGAATGCCGAAAACTCAAAGGTATATCACAAGTGACTCGCTCCGCCATGTTTTAGAAATAAGCCTACATGCCAAGTCAATTTTTAGCATTAATAAGGCCTACGTGCCAAGTCAGTTTTTTATCATTAATAAGGCCTGCATGCCAAGTTTATTTTTCAAAATATACTACGAATAAAGCTAATTCTGAAGATATGATCACTATGACTCAAAGCCTTATCTCGCGTAATCACACAAAGCCTTGCCTCGAGCAAGCAACTCTAATCGTTGCCCTGAGCAAGCACCACAAAACAAGAGATCGGGGTGGGGACACTATCCTATATGACCAAGGGGAGGGTCGAGGTTGTGGATGTCAATCTGCACGTCGTCATCAAGGCCTTTCTCGTCGTCGTCCCCACCTGCTCCTTCATCCTCCGAACCCGAGAGCTCCAGAGTATCGACAATAGAAGGCACAATCTTCGGATCATCCGAGGCGACGTCGGGTAATTTCAGACGGAGAAAGGCCCGGGCCTTTTTGAAAGCGTGGAAGTACACCCTCGACACGTACTCGCCCTTGATTTTGTCACAATCTTCAAAGGTTTTAAATTCCTCCCAGGCCTTCTCCCTAACCTCCGCGAGTTTGCTCTTGAAATCTTTTATCTTTGGGATAAGTTCGAGCCTCGTATCCTCAACCTCATCCTTTCCAACACTGAGGTCATCCCGAGCCTTCGCAGCCTCCCTCTTTGCGTCATCACGCTCTTTCAGCAAAGCCTCGACCTCGGCCTCGAGGTCAAGGATCCTCCTGTCCTTAGAAGCCATTGAGGTCTCCACCTCAGTCGCTCTCTTGGTCTGAAAAATAAAAATAAAAGAGTATTAATCTCGAAGAAGAAACTTAAAGCTTAAGTCAAATGTTCGAGGATTACCTTCATAATGAGGAGCTCGAGGACCTTCATCCCGTCCTTGAGCTTTACCTCGTCCTTGTATTTATTAACAAGATTGGGAACGAGGTGGCAACGCTCGAAGTCCTCAGTAAGGAAATTCACCAAAGGAATAGTGTCCTCATCGAGATCAACCACCTCAGAAGGAGGTCGAGGAGTAACGACTCAAGGAGTAGAAGATCTTTGACTTGGCTGCACTGGGCGTGAGGATTGAGGCTGTGCTCGAGATGTTTCGCCAGGCCCCCTCACACTTTGCTCGAGTGGGGTTCCTCGAGGCCTTTTCTTACTCTTCTTCTTCGCCGAAAGTTACCCCTGTGGACAGGCATCAGTCCTCGTGTTGACAAAATTGCGAAGGGCTCGAGGCAAACGACATACCTGCAAGATTAGAACACTTTAGAATGAGCACAAGATCAAGCTATTTTGCAAAAATAAAGGAACATCCCTACCTCGACGCCTCTAATATTTGTGAAGTCGATAACCTCTTCCCCAATCTCCTTCATTGTCGAGAAAAGGGGGTTGAGCCCCACCAGCATCCTCCTATGCTCTTCCAACACATCTGGATAAACCTGGCCCTCACAAAACTTCTCGGTGTCGGGATCCCCCAATCAGGCCAGAAAGGAAGGTCAGGTTCTTGCGCAATAACATAAAACCATCCTCTCTCCACCCTTTTAGAGAACTCGCCATCCTCGGGACCTTAAAACCTCCTATCGTCGAGAGATAACCAAAACAAGTATACCGAGGATGCTTCTTAAGCTCAAACACCAATTTACAAAAGTCAATGTTGGGCTCGATACCTAAGTATCTACAAGTTATAAAGAAATACACGAGCATTCTCTAGACATTGGGCACTAATTGCCCCGGGCACATGGAGTGCTCAACGAATAAAGCAATAAAAAAGGGTGAAGGGGCAACCTAAAGCCAGCCTTAAGGGTCTCCCTAAAAGTGACAAACTTCCCTCTTCGAGCTCGAACAATCCTATCCTTGGGGCCAGGGGATCTAACATCACAAATAGGCATAATGCCATATTCCCTAGTCGCGGCAATAGCTAAGTGCTCTTTTAGCCTACAAGATTCGTCGGGATACTCGAAGATCATATTAACCTGAGCCACAGGTGTAGCCTCTAGGGGAATAGCCGTTGGTATTATCCAAGTACCTACATCCTCGCTACTGCTCGAGCTACTGGATAGATCAAAACCCTCACTACTCGACATTACTCAATGAACTTAAGTCCTAGCTTATGGAATAACTTAGAGTCTCGAGCCTTACCTCGAGTTACCTGATGACTTGAGAAGTTCCAAAGTATTTTGCTTGAGCACGATCTTGCAGAGTTTAGATTTACATCGGGTAAAAGTGAAAAATGAGGGTGAGAACAGCAGTATTTATAGGTGAAAAGGATGGGAAGCCAAAGGTCGCCATCTATGGCCGTCCATGAAGACATGTGTCATACATCCAAGCTCACTCTCTGCAACAGTCATATCAATGATGACCTTTATTGTCAGCCAATTATTCTCAACGACGCTAATTAAAGCGAGGTATTCATAACTCATGTGCACTCCATCTCAGAACTCGCACTCTAGAAGAAGTGCTCGGTGGCCTGTGATAATACCAATATTGCATACCCGATGACCTTTTTCCTCGAAGACTCCCTACTTGCTCCATCTCACTTTTCTGCCAAAATGTCCTCGGCATAATTTAGTCCTCGAGGATTATAACTCGAGGACGGTACTCATACTAATATGAAAACTCACCCCGTATTGTCCTCGACAATATGTCGTCGGGTCATTGTTCATCAACAAATCTTCGAGATGTATATGCTTGACAAACAGACACCTATATGCCCAAAGACTCTATATCAACTCTAACACCACTAGTAAAATAGTTCCATTACGAGTAGGACATTCCTCACAAACAACTCTCTCGGATAAGAACATCCACCCAATTCCAATTTTATCAGGGATGTACTACCTACCCCTATAAATACCAACATTGGACATTATTCAGGTACGTTTTCATTAGTCTCCAATTTATAGCCTCACGTATATAATTTCCCTTTTGACTTAAGCATCAGAGGAAAGACGAGAACATACCTCGTTACCTTTATTTCAGGTACCGGAAGGCTACAATCATGCTCATCCAGGGTCCTCAAGCTCGAAAAATCAACGGTACGATTTTTGGTAACATCACCTACCTCCTCTACAACCTTCCTATCTAGTGCTACTCGTGCTAATATGCCAGTTCTTTTGGAGCATAACATTCAACCTGAGACTCCTTACTCTCTCCACAAGGGACTTGTTCATCCTTTCTAACTAACCATTCTACTATGGGAT
>NW_019228588.1:0-3854 GCF_002742605.1 Olea europaea var. sylvestris
AATATTGAATTTCTTAAGTATTAAATGTTGTAATTTAATATTGTTTCCTTTTTTATAATTGTATTTTCGAGAATTAAAAAAAATGGTTATAAAATTGCTAATTTTTAAATGTGTTTTTTTGTTGAAGATAAAAATTTTTTTTTAATGTTATTTATAAAAAAAAATTATTGTAATTTTATTAGCATAATAAGAAGATTTATTTTTTGCATTTTATGAAAAATTTTGTTTATAATGATTGAAAAATATTCTTCCACACATACATCATGTCAACAACATTAAAAAAAAAATAATAATTTTAATATATATAAACTCAATGATACAAAAAAAAATAAAAAAAAATCTCCATACATGAGTAAAAAAAAAAAAAAAGACTGCAAAATGCGGAGAGATGGCAAACTATCTCTCCGCACAGTGTAAAGAGAAAAATAAAAACTCTCGGGGACTTTATCTGCAAGTTTCAAGAGGCATTTTCTCAAACAACTTTTGAGCAATGTATTGAACACTTTAATTTCTGACCTACAATCTGAAAGTATAATTTCATTGAAAATTATATTCACTTCTAATATCCAAGAGCTGTTATCAAGCAAGTGTAAAATATTGAATTTGGGTGGTACCCTATAGCCTCCATTTGTGAAAGCAATGTCATGGTACTATCAATGACCCCCTTCTTTGCACAACTCACATATTGTTTCATTGTATGAATCATCAGAAAGCTCCTTTCCAATACTATAAATATGATTTGTATGCTCAGAAATTGAGCTGTGACTAGAATTTAAAGAAGACATGTTTGATTTTGAGTCATGTTTTTCGACTTTATTTCGTTGTATATACGAAAAATTTACAATCTTGAAATTTGACTTGTAATTAAGGAATTTGAAAACAACTCTCCTCACTGTGCGGAGAGTTTTTTCTCTCTATACTGTGCGGAGAGCTGGTTGTCATCTCTCTGCATTGTGCGGAGTGTTTTTTTTACTCCGCACTGTACGAAGAGTTTGCCAACTTTTCACACATGGTTCAACTCACTCCACACTGTGCGGAGAGGTTTTTTTCTCTTCACACTTTTTTTTTACTCTACACATGGTTCAACTCTCTATATACTGTGTGGAGAGTTTTTTTCTCCCCGCACTGTGTGCAGAGTTTTGCCATGGTGGGACCAACTCTCCGCACGATGTGGAGAATTTATTTTTTTGTTCTTCATATTGTGCGGAGAGTTGGTTTGTCATCTCTCTGCACTGTGTGGAGAGATTTTTTTTCTCCGCACATGGTTTAACTCTCTCTGCACCTTTTTTTATTTTTACTTCACACTATGCGGAGAGTTTTTTTTTTCAATTTTACAATATTGAATTATACAAAATTTAGAAATATAATTTTCACATTCAATTCAATCATATCAACACTATCAACGAATACAAGCAAAATAGTTTGTATATTTTTTATTCAAGTATGAAATATACAAGCATATTTTTTCTAGATAACATACTGTTATACAATTGTAAAAATAATTTATAATTATTTTCTTATATCATAAAAATATTTTTAGATATTGCTTCAAAAAAATTTCAAAAAAAAAATTAAAATTCATACACTAATAAAAATACGATAAATACAAAATTCGTGCAACGCACGTGATAGCGACTAGTATATATATAAGTTTAAAATCCATCCAAATCTTTTAAAATTTCTCTATTAATAAAACCTTTATAAATCCATTAATTATTGAGGATACTTAAATCTTAAAGGATTTTAAAATCTCAATTGGGGACACCTAAATTTTAATGAATTTTATTAAACTTCATTAAAATCTTGATTGAGGTCACCTAAATTTAGAATAATTTTTAAAATCCATCACAATCTCAATTGAGAACACATCCCTAAGATTGGAGAAATTTCAAAAGATTATTTTATACATATTTTTAAGTTTGAAATTCATCCAAAATTTTTAAAATTTATCCACTATTCAAATTCTTATAAATTAATCAGTTACTGAGGATACCTAAATTTAAAGAATTTTATTGAGATTTATTAAAATCTTAGTTGGGAACGCCTATATTTTAATTGATTTCTTTTAAATACGTTAGATTTCCAATTAGGGACACATAAATTTAGAAGATTTCAAAAATTCTTAGTTGAGGACTGACACCCCCTTCATTTCTGGTCAAATATATTTTTTATTCACGTATTTTCCTAAAATCCACAACTAGTACTTACTTATTATCCACATATTCGTAAGACCCATATCTTATAATCACTTCTGTTTTAATCTAATCTTCTCCAGCATGCACAATGAAACAATGCTTTCAAGTAAATATTCAATCTTAATGAATTATTATTTGTTATGAAAAGAGAGAGAGAGAGAGAGAGAGAGAGAGAGAGAAAAGAATATAAGAATCAAATTCAAGTATGTATTATTAAGAATCAACACTCTATATTTATAGGGCCCAAAATAAGAGTTACAATTGAAATGAAATAGACATTCTAAACTAGATAAGACTTATCTATAGATCATGAAATACTAAATAATTATCAATAAATATCTCATTATTTTACAATACTCTCTCTTTTATGATTATTTGTACAATAACTATCTCATTGATATCTTATTTGGCAAAAAATTCGATGGGACAAAAATGCCAACGAATGAAAAAAGAGTACAAACAATTTGGAGTAATAAAAAACTGCCGCTTTAAAATCTTGTCAAGAAAATTCAGTAGGACAAAACTTGATCGAAAGAAAAAGAGTACAGTTATTCCTCCTGATTTCAATTATTGTATTAAGTTATCCATGTCTCGTACATCAATACTTTCAATATTACAATTTTTGGTGAAGTACTTCTTATGCTGTGTTGCATAATCTTCAGATAACACCATCTTCATATAAGATATTTTATCGTCTTTTAATAATTGTAGTAACATGATGATTCGAAAAATAGCTTTTATTGATCTCTTCGAGAGTCTCATACATCTAAGAGTATACTTCTTGAAAATAAATGTCTTATAGATTAAGGATATCATTGTACAAAGAATATGCCTCATTAAAACCTTATTAGAAAAAACCCCATGGGAAAAATTCTAATGAAGGAAAATGAGTGCATTATTCTTCTGAATACGCTATAAAAGTTGTATCATTAAAAACCTCGTCAGAAAAATCCAATGAGAAAAAACATTGGTCAAGGAAAAAAGAGTACAACGCGTATTTACTTTTCCTCATGATCATATCACTTGAATTATGCTTCAAACATATGAAATCCTTCAAGAATAGTATTAAATTTATATGTAAGATAAATTGATTATAATCACATTTATTATATACATATCAAATTTCATGAATCGTCAATCTAACAAGGTAGAGACGTGATTATACCCACCACACAATAACTTATTTATTTATACAAGTCTTTGAGACATTTATTATGTAAAGAGCAGTACATTTCATATTACGAGTTTATCTTTTTCATTTTCCTTTCTCATAAGTATACACCTTTAAATGTTCAGATTGTAGATCAAGAAATTTTAGGTTTCTCTAGTACATTCAATTTAGTATGATCACATTATTTTCATTTGACCAATCATTACTTCGATCGATGACAAAATTATTTTGATATCCTTGATATTCATAATATGATGCAGTACATCACATATAAAAGTATTGTTGAAAATTTTTCTTTTCGATTCTATTTCTTTTCTATAATGACATAACCTATTGAGATATTTTAAATTTTAACAAATCAGATACCTGAACTTTTTTTGGGGTTTTATTTGTTATGTCCAAATGCTCATCATATGCCTCCTTAACAAGACCATCTTTGCTAATTGCTCCATCTTCATTTAGAGATTTTTTTTTTGTATTAGAATCGA
>NW_019228589.1:0-493 GCF_002742605.1 Olea europaea var. sylvestris
CGATTTTTGTTTCCGATCAATCTGTCAAATTTTAGCCCATTCCGACACCGTCGTGAAAAATGACGAAATTGCCCCTGGCGCGATTTTTTTTTCCGATCAATCTGTCAAATTTCAGCCCATTCCGACACCGTCGCGAAAAATGTCATGCGTTTTTTCTTTCCAATCAATCTGTCAAATTTTAGCCCATTCCGACACCGTCGCGAAAAATGACGAAATTCCCCCCGGCATGATTTTTGTTTCCGATCAATATGCCATATTTATTCCATTCCGACACCGTCGCGAAAAATGACGAAATTGCCCTCGGCGAGATTTTTGTTTCCGATCAATCTGTCAAATTCTAGCCCATTCCGACACCTTCGGGAAAAATAACGAAATGGCGCCCCGCGAGATTTTTGTTTCCGACCAATCTGTCAAATTTTAGGTCATTTTGACACCGTCGCGAAAAATAACGAAATTGCCCCCAGCGCGATTTTTGTTTCCGACCAATCTGTCA
>NW_019228589.1:593-3854 GCF_002742605.1 Olea europaea var. sylvestris
TTTGTTTCCGATCGACCTGTCAAATTTTAGCCCGTTCCGACACCGTCGCGAAAAATGACGAAATTGCCCTCGGCGCGATTTTTGTTTCCGATCAACCTGTCAAATTATAGCCAATTCCGACACCGTCGCGAAAGATGACGATATTGCCCACGACGCGATTTTTGTTTCCGATCAATCTGTCAAATTTTAGCTCATTCCGACACCGTCGCTAAAAATAACGAAATAGCCCTCCGACGCGATTTTTGTTTCCAATCAATCTGTCAAATTTTAGCCCATTCCGACACCGTCGTGAAAAATGACGAAATTGCCCCAGGCGCGAATTTTGTTTCCGATCAATCTTTCAAATTTTAGCCCATTCCGACACCGTCGCGAAAAATGACGAGTCGGTCCAATTTTAGCCCATTCCGACACCGTCGCGAAAAATGACGAGTCGGTCAAATTTTAGCCCATTCCGACACCGTCGCGAAAAATGACGAGTCGGTCCAATTTTAGCCCATTCCGACACCGTCGCGACAAATGGCGAAATTGACCCCCGGCGCGATTTTTGTTTCCGATCAAGCTGTCAACTTTTAACCCATTCAGACACCGTCGCGAAAAATGACGAAATTACCCACGACGCGATTTTTGTTTCCGATCAATCTGTCCAATTTTAGCCCATTCCGACACCGTCGCGACAAATGGCGAAATTGACCCCCGGCGCGATTTTTGTTTCCGATCAATCTGTCAAATTTTAGCTCATTCCGACACCGTCGCGAAAAATAACGAAATAGCCCCCCGACGCTATTTTTGTTTCCGATCAATCTGTCAAATTTTCGCCATTCCCACACCGTCGCGAAAAATGACGAAATTGCCCCCGACGCGATTTTTGTTTCCGATCAATCTGTCAAATTTTAGCCCATTCCCACACCGTCGCGAAAAATGACGAAATTGCCCCCTGCGCGATTTTTGTTTCCGATCAATATGCCATATTTATTCCATTCCGACACCGTCGCGAAAAATGACGAAATTGCCCTCGGCGAGATTTTTGATTCCGATCAATCTGTCAAATTCTAGCCCATTCCGACACCTTCGGGAAAAATGACGAAATGGCGCCCCGCGAGATTTTTGTTTCCGATCAATCTGTCAAATTTTGGGTCATTTTGACACCGTCGCGAAAAATAACGAAATTACCTCCAGCGCGATTTTTGTTTCCGACCAATCTGTCAAATTTTAGCCCATTCCGACACCGGCGCGAAAAATGACGAAATTGCCCCCGGCGCGATTTTTGTTTCCGATCAATCTGTCAAATTTTAGCCCATTCCGACACCGTCGCAAAAAATGACGAAATTGCCCCCTGAGCGATTTTTGTTTCCGACCAATTTGTCAAATTTTAGCCCATTCCCACACCGTCGCGAAAAATGTCGAAATTGCCCCCGGCGCGATTTTTGTTTCCGATCAATATGTCAAATTTCTCCGATTCCGACAGCGTCGCGAAAAATTACGAAATTGCCCCTAGCACGATTTTTGTTTCCGATCAACCTGTCAAGTTTTAGTCCATTCCGACACCGTCGCGAAAAATGACGAAATTGCCCCCGACGCGATTTTTGTTTCCGATCAATCTGTCAAATTTTAGCCCATTCTGACACCGTCGTGAATAATGACGAAATTGCCCCTGGCGCGATTTTTTTTCCGATCAATCTGTCAAATTTCAGCCCATTCCGACACCGTCGCGAAAAGTGTCAAGCGATTTTTGTTTCCAATCAATCTGTCAAATTTTAGCCCATTCCGACACCGTCGCGAAAAATGACGAAATTGCCCCCCGACGCGATTTTTGTTTCCGATCAATCTGTTAAATTTTAGCCCATTCCCACACCGTCGCGAAAAATGACGAAATTGCCCCCGGCGCGATTTTTGTTTCCGATCAATATGCCATATTTATTCCATTCCGACACCGTCGCGAAAAATGACGAAATTGCCCTCGGCGAGATTTTTGTTTCCGATCAATCTGTCAAATTCTAGCCCATTCCGACACCTTCGGGAAAAATGACGAAATGGCGCCCCGCGAGATTTTTGTTTCCGAACAATCTGTCAAATTTTTGGTCATTTTGACACCGTCGCGAAAAATAACGAAATTGCCCCCAGCGCGATTTTTGTTTCCGACCAATCTGTCAAATTTTAGCCCATTTCCGACACCGTCGCGAAAAATGACGAAATTGCCCCCGGCGCGATTTTTGTTTCCGATCGACCTGTCAAATTTTAGCCCGTTCCGACACCGTCGCGAAAAATGACGAAATTTCCCCCGGCGCGATTTTTGTTTCCGATCAACCTGTCAAATTATAGCCAATTCCGACACCGTCGCGAAAGATGATGAAATTGCCCACGACGAGATTTTTGTTTCCGATAAATCTGTCAAATTTTAGCTCATTCCGACACCGTCGCTAAAAATAAAGAAATAGCCCCCCGACGCGATTTTTGTTTCCGATCAATCTGTCAAATTTTAGCCCATTCCGACACCGTCGTGAAAAATGACGAAATTGCCCCAGGCGCGAATTTTGTTTCCGATCAATCGGTCAAATTTTAGCCGATTCCGACACCGTCGCGAAAAATGCCGAAATTGCCCTCGGCGAGATTTTTGTTTCCGATCAATCAGTCAAATTTTAGTCGATTCCGACACCGTCGCGAAAAATGCCGAAATTGCCCTCGGCGAGATTTTTGTTTCCGATCAATCAGTCAAATTTTAGTCGATTCCGACACCGTCGCGAAAAATGCCGAAATTGCCCTCGGCGAGATTTTTGTTTCCGATCAATCAGTCAAATTTTAGTCGATTCCGACACCGTCGCGAAAAATGCCGAAATTGCCCTCGGCGAGATTTTTGTTTCCGATCAATCAGTCAAATTTTAGTCGATTCCGACACCGTCGCGAAAAATGCCGAAATTGCCCTCGGCGAGATTTTTGTTTCCGATCAATCAGTCAAATTTTAGTCGATTCCGACACCGTCGCGAAAAATGCCGAAATTGCCCTCGGCGAGATTTTTGTTTCCGATCAATCAGTCAAATTTTAGTCGATTCCGACACCGTCGCGAAAAATGCCGAAATTGCCCCGGCGCGATTTTTGTTTCCGATCGATATGTCAAATTTATCCCATTCCGTCACCGTCGCGAAAAATGCCGAAATTGCCCTCGGCGAGATTTTTGTTTCCAATCAATCTGTCAAATTTTAGCCAATTCCGGCAGGGTCGCGAAAAATTACGAAATTGCCCCCGGCGCGATTTTTGTTTCCGATG
>NW_019228590.1:0-3542 GCF_002742605.1 Olea europaea var. sylvestris
TTGACAGGTTGATCGGGAACAAAAATCGTGCCGGGGGTAATTTCGTCATTTTTCTCGACTGTGTCGGAATTGGCTGAAATTTGTCAGTTTAATCTGAAATAAAAATCGCACCGGGCAATTTCGTCATTTTTCTCGAATGTGTCGGAATGGCCTCAAATTTGACAGGTTGATGGGGAACAAAAACCGCGCCGGGGGCAATTTCGTCATTTTTCTCGACTGTGTCGGAATTGGGAGAAATTTGGCAGTTTGATCGGAAATAAAAATCGCGCCGACGGCAATTTCGTCATTTTTCTCGACTGTGTCGGAATGGGCTCAAATTTGACAGGTTTATCGGGAACAAAAATCGCGTTGGGTGTAATTTCGTCAATTTTCGCGACTGTGTCGGAATTGGATGAAATTTGGCAGTTTGATCTAAAATAAAAATCGCGCTGGGGCAATTTTGTCATTTTTCTCGAGTGTGTCGGAATGGGGTCAAATTTGACTGGTTGATCGGGAACAAAAATCGCGCCGGGTGTAACTGGTTGATCGGGAACAAAAACCGCGCCGGGTGTAATTTCTTCATTTTTCTCGACTGTGTCGGAATAGGCTTAAATTTGACAGTTTGATTGGAAATAAAAATCGCGCCGGCGGTTATTTCGTCATTTTTCTCGATTGTGTCGGAATGGGCTCAAATTTTACAGGTTGATCGGGAACAAAAATCGCGCCGGGGGCAGTTTCGTCATTTTTCTCGACTGTGTCGGAATTGGCTGAAATTTGGCAGTTTGATCTGAAATACAAATCGCACCGGGGGCAATTTCGTCATTTTTCTCGACTGCGTCGGAATGGGCTCAAATTTGACAGGTTGATCGGGAACAAAAATCGCGCCGGGTGTAATTTCGTCATTTTGCTCGACTGTGTCGGATTGGGCTCAAATTTGATAGGTTGATCGGGAACAAAAACCGCTCCGGGTGTAATTTCGTCATTTTTCGCGCCTGCGTCTGAATTGGCTAAAATTTGACTGGTTGATCGAAAACAAAAATCGCTCCGGGGGCAATTTCGTCATTTTTCTCGACTGCGTCAGAATTGGCTGAAATTTGGCAGTTTGATCGGAAATAAAAATTGCGCCGGCGTCAATTTCGTCACTTTTCTCGACTGTGTTGGAATGGGCTCAAATTTGACAGGTTGATCGGGAATAGAAATAGCGCCGGGTGTAATTTCGTCATTTTTCGCGACTGCGTCGAAATTGGGTAAAATTTGACTGGTTGATCGGAAACAAAAATCGCGCCTGGGGTAATTTCGTCATTTTTCTTGACTGTGTCAGAATTGGCTGAAATTTCGCAGTTTGATCGGAAATAAAAATCGCGCCGACGGCAATTTCATCATTTTTCTTGACTGTGTCGGAATGGGCTCAAATTTGACAGGTTTATCGGGAACAAAAATCGCGTCGGGGGCAATTTCGTCATTTTTATCGACTGTATCGGAATGGGCTCAAATATGACAAGTTGATCGGGAACAAAAATCGCGCCGGGTCTAATTTCGTCATTTTCCGCGACTGTGTCGGAATTGGCTAAAATTTGACTGGTTGATCGAAAACAAAAATCGCGCCGTGGCAATTTCGTCATTTTTCTCGACTGTGTCGGAATTGGCTGAAATTTGGCAGTTTGATCTAAAATAAACATCGCGCCGGGGGACTTTTTGACATTTTTCTCGACTGTGTCGGAATGGGCCCAAATTTGACAGGTTGATAGGAAACAAAAACTGCGCGGGGGCAATTTCGTCACTTTTCGCAACAGTGTCGGAATTGGCTAGAATTTGACTGGTTGATCGGAAACAAAAACCGCACAGGGGCAATTTCGTCATTTTTCTCGACTGTGTCGGATTGGATGAAATTTGGCAGTTAGATCTGAAATAAAAATCAGGCCGAGGGCAATTTCGTCATTTTTCTCGACTGTGTCGGAATGGGCTCAAATTTGACAGGTTGATCGAGAAGAAAAATCTCGTCGGGGGCAATTTCGTTATTTTTTGCGACGATGTCGGAATGGGCCGAAATTTGACAGGTTGATCGGAAACAAAAATCGCGCTGGGGGCAATTTCGTCACGTTTCGCGACTGTGTCGGAATCGGCTCAAATTTGACAGTTTGATCGGGAACAAAAATCGCGCCTGGGGCAAATTCGTTATTTTTTGCGACTGTGTAGGAATGGGCTAAAATTTGACAGGTTGAGCGAAAACCAAAATCGCGCCGGCGGCAGTTTCGCCATTTTTAGCGGCTGTGTCGGAATGGGCTCAAATTTGACAGGTTGATCGTAAACAAAAATCGCGCCGGGGGCAATTTCTTCATTTTTCGCGACTGTGTCGGAATGGGCTCAAATTTGACAAGTTGATAGGGAACAAAAATCGCGCCGGGTGTAATTTCGTCATTTTTCGCGACTGTGCCGGAGTTGGCTAAAATTTAACTGGTTGATCGGAAACAAAAACCACGCGCGGGTACAACTTTGTAATTTTTCTCGACTGTGTCGGAATTGGCTGAAATTTGGGAGTTTGATCGGAAATTAAAATCGCGCCGGCGGCTATTTCGTCATTTTTCGCGACTGTGTCGGAATTGGCTAAAATTTAACTGGTTGATCGGAAACAAAAACCACGCGCGGGTGCAATTTTGTAATTTTTCTTGACTGTGTCGGAATTGGCTGAAATTTGGGAGTTTGATCGGAAATTAAAATCGCGCCGGCGGCTATTTCGTCATTTTTCTCGACTGTGTCGGAATGGGCTCAAATTTAACAGGTTTATCAGGAACAAAAATCGCGCCGGGGGCAATTTCGTCATTTTTCTCGACTGCGTCGGAATGGGCTCAAATTTGACAGGTTGCTCGGGAACACAAATCGCGCCGGGTGTAATTTCGTCATTTTTCGCGACTGTGTCGGAATGGGCTCAAATTTAACAGGTTTATCAGGAACAAAAATCGCGCCGGGGGCAATTTCGTCATTTTTCTCGACTGCGTCGGAATGGGCTCAAATTTGACAGGTTGCTCGGGAACACAAATCGCGCCGGGTGTAATTTCGTCATTTTTCGCGACTGTGTCGGAATGGGCTCAAATTTAACAGGTTTATCAGGAACAAAAATCGCGCCGGGGGCAATTTCGTCATTTTTCTCGACTGTGTCGGAATGGGCTCAAATTTAACAGGTTTATCAGGAACAAAAATCGCGCCGGGGGCAATTTCGTCATTTTTCTCGACTGTGTCGGAATGGGCTGAAATTTGACAGGTTGATCGGAAACAAAAATCGCGCTGGGGGCAATTTCGTCACTTTTCGCGACTGTGTCGGAATGGGCTCAAATTTGACAGGTTTATCGGGAACAAAAACCGCGCCTGGGCAAATTCGTCATTTTTCGCGACTGTGTAGGAATGGGCTAAAATTTGACAGGTTGAACGGAAACCAAAATCGCGCCGGCGGCAGTTTCGCCATTTTTTGCGATTGCGTCGGAATGGGCTCAAATTTGACAGGTTGATCGGAAACAAAAATCGCGCCGGGGGCAATTTCTTCATTTTTCGCGACTGTGTCGGAATGG
>NW_019228590.1:3597-3854 GCF_002742605.1 Olea europaea var. sylvestris
AACTGGTTGATCGGAAACAAAAATCGAGCCGGGGGCAATTTCGTCATTTTTCTCGACTGTGTCGGAATTGGCTGAAATTTGGGAGTTTGATCGAAAATTAAAATCGCCTAGGCAGCTATTTCGTCATTTTTCTCGTCTGTATCGGAATGGGCTCAAATTAAACAGGTTTATCGTGAACAAAAATCGCGTCGGGCGCAATTTCGTCATTTTTTCGACTGTGTCGGAATTGGCTGAAACTTGGCAGATTGATCTAAAAT
>NW_019228591.1:0-3854 GCF_002742605.1 Olea europaea var. sylvestris
ATTACTAAATCATAACTTCGTTAAATTAACAAATATATTGATTACTAAATTATTCACGTGTTTTATATATTATGTTAAATTGACCAAAATAATTGATTATATTATTAATTTGTGATAAACGATTACGTTAAATTTACAAAAATAATAAACTTTAATAATATAAACTTTACGTTAAATTAACAATTACGTTAATTATTATTGATTATATTGTTAAAAAAAATAAACTTTAATAATATAATTAATAGTGTAATTAATTAAATAATTATTATTATTACTATTATCATTATCATTATTATTATAGGACGAAAATGACACAAATACCTTTAACCATTATCTTTGAAAAATGAAAAATAAAGACAAAATGGACATTGCACCATTTGGTGCAAAAAATGGTGTAATGAATAGTATTGCACCAAATATGGTGCAACACTATTCATGTTGCACCATTTTGCACCAAAATTTGGTGCAATGGTGCAATGGTTGGAGGAAGTTTGCACCAAATTTTGGTGCAATAGGGCATTCATTGGAGATGCCCTACGGTTCCTCCAGTTCCTGCACCAAAATTTACATCATTTACACCAAATTTTATACAAAATTAAAATTCATTTTTAACTATTACACCAAAACTTATACCAAATGAATAATGTTTTATTATTTTATTCATTCTTTCTATTTTGACAACGTATTTATTTTTAAAAAAAGGGATAATTGTAGTTGAGGCCCCAAACTTTTCAAAAAGCTGCACACTTTTCTTTAACCTTTTATTTATTGTAGTCGTCATCCTAAACCTCTCAAAACGTTGCGGATGAAGCTCGAGTGAATGGTTTCCATCCATATTTATGTTAGTTGACTGAAAAATTGAACTTCGACCACATATTAATCAATTATATAAGGACAAGATCGTAATTTTATATTTTTCATATTAAAAAACTTAAATAAAAAAAAAGAAGAAGAAAACAAAATAAAATTGAAAAAAAAAAATCTTCTCCCTCACCCCCACCCCACCCCTAACCCAAAACCGAAAATCCCATTTCCAAAATTTTCACGTAATTCTACCCTTGACCCTTCTATTCTCTCCCCACTTTCTCACCTCAAAAAACTTTTCTTATACAAATGTTCAGCCAATAAGAAATCCCATTTCCAAATTTTTCACCATTATCTATTCAAAACTCTATTTTGGAAGAGCTAATTTTCATTGAAAACCCACCATTATTTGGCTCACTTAGTGGCAAACTCAATAATTTGACAAGTTTAAGAAGGCTGATTTTGACTAGAAGTAATGTTTCTGGGACAATCTGAAGACGGTGAGGGAGAAGAAGATCTTTTTTTCCTTTTAAAAAAAAAATTAATGCGAAAAATATATAGTTAACATTTTGTCATTTTATAATTAATTAATATATGATCAAAATCCAATTTTTTGGTCAACTAACAGAAATATAGATGGAAACCATCCACTGCGGCTTCATCTGCAATGTTTTAAAAGGTTTGGGACGACGACTATAACAAATGAATCGTTAGGAAAAAGTTTGCAACTTTTGAAAAGTTTGGCGTCTCAACTACAATTATCCCTTAAAAATATTTATTTATTTATTTTATAATTATATAAATTACTAAGTCATAGTTACGTTATATTAACAAATATATTGAATTATTATTGATTACTAAATTATTCACATGTTTTATATATTATATTAAATTGACTAAAATAATTGATTATATTATTAATTTATTATAAACCATTACGTTAAATTTACGAAAATAATTACTAAATTAAAAAATCCTTAATTATTATTGATTATATTATTAAAAATAATAAACTTTAATAATATAATTAATAATGTAATTAATTATTATTATTATTATTATTATTATTATTATTATTATTATTATTATTATAGAACGAAAAATTATACAAATACTCTTAACCATTATATTTGAAAAATGAAAAAGAATGGCAAAATGGTCATTGCATCATTTGGTAGAAAAAATGGTGCAATGAATATGGTGTAACACTGTTCATGTTGCACCGGTTGAAGAGCCTTTTGCACCAAATTTTGGTGCAAGAGGGATTCCATTGGAGATGGAATAAGAACAGTAAAATTTCTCCAGATAATAGAATTCATGAGTCAGCATCCAGTTAAATTGTAACTTGACTCAGTCTAATATGCATGTAAAAAGACTCACAAACAGCAAATGAGTTTTGACTAATAAATTTTTAGTCCAAAAAAATGTGCAGCAAGAAAAAAAAGTTTGGCCTAGTCATCAATAGACAATAGAGAACATACGGAGCCTTTTAGTTGCTTGCTAGCTGAATCTTGCTCCACAGGGAAACTTCAACCCACATCGTTTCAGTGAAAAGATATTCCGTACAACAAATAGATTTGACGGCTTTACAGCATACATTTTTAGTTATCTTTACATTCCACTTTTCTATGACATACATAAGGTGACTACTTGTAGGTCATTTAAGATGACCAAAGGCTGCTTCTCATGGGGTGGTCGAGTTGGTGGAGTAGGTGAATGCGGAGATCTTTGATCACAAGTTCAATTTTCTCTACTAACACTTTCTCGGTCGAACTTGTCGCACAGGACTTGCCTAATACAGTTTACTTGGCTTGCGTGTTTTGCAAGCTATTGCGTCAACCCAAGGATTTACCTAGTACACACTTGAAGGATAGTAACTGCGTGTTCCCCCGTCATTAAAAAATAAAAATGACCAAAGGCCTATGATAGTTGGGATTGACATTTGAGAGTCTAATCCACAAGTTATGGAGATTAGATCGCATATGAGCATCCAACTCTGAATTAATTATTTCAGTAATTACTTAACTTATACCATAGTCACGGTTTACTCACTAAATTTCAAAGTATTTCACAGTGCTTACTGAACTTTGTCTATTTGCACTCCCTCCATCACCTCCAAATATCTGTTACCTTATATGTTGACGTGGCTAATGAAAATTTGACGTGTCAATTACAGCCATTAAAAAAATTACAACTCAGCCAAACCATTATTTTATTACTTATCTAACTTACACTAGGTCACGATTTACTCATCAAACTTCAAAATACTTCCCAATGATCACTCACCTTTGAGAAATTGCACTCCATCCATTATCTGCCATATTTCATTTATTTCATTGCTAATTTATTGTATAAAAATTTCTCTGGTGAGGACAATTATCAAAAAAATTACAACTTAATCAAACTATCAACTTACAAAAATCATCATATGTGAAACGCAACTTCCACGCCTATAAACTTCTTTAAAAATCCAATAAAGCGTCCCTGATTACAGCCCTAAAAAGGTAATAAGTGCATTATTTTTACACTTATTTAGGCCTTTTAATTTGAGTTTTTGTTGGATGTTTTAATAAATTATGGCTTAATACTATATATATTGTGTTTGTTATGTAAAGATTGATGGAGATAACGAACGAAAAAGGGGCGAAATATAGATAAAGTACGATCGAAATATAAAACAATGATTGAAGATCACATATGATCAATTAGAAAAAAAATTAAAAGTTAAAATGGATAAAATATAGGCAAAGTATTTTCATAAATTAATTTCCAATTGAACAAGTTATGCTACAAATTTTCAGCTTTAGATTAAAACATATTTTGCACACACTAAACATTCAAATTGGAAAAGTGATATTTCTAAAAGAATCATTGATGACGCCTTATTAGGTTTTAAAAATAGTTTGTGAGACCATAAAAGTCACGTTTCACATATGCTGATTTTGGTGAGTTGATAGTTTTGTTGAATTGTAATTTTTAAACATTTGTAACTTACCACATGGAGTCTCTTTGCGAGCATTAGTAACAAAGGGAATGAAATATGACGGATG
>NW_019228592.1:0-3853 GCF_002742605.1 Olea europaea var. sylvestris
GAAGGATTTTAAAAGATTTGGATGGATTTTAGGCTTAACAATACATATAAGCAAATCTTTTGAAATTTCACAATATATGATGATGACATTTTTATAAATTTTGTAAGAATTTATTCAAATCCACAAAATTCATTAGAATTTGTAATCATTTAAAATTTATTAAAATCTTAGTTGTAAACACACCCATAAAAATATGTAGAACAAACTTTTTTGAAATCTATTCAAATTCACGAAATTTAGTGTCCTCAATTGAGATTGTAATGTATTTCAAAAGTATCCTAAATTTAGGTTTTTTCAATTGAGATTTTATTGGATTTTAATGAAATCTATTAAAATTTAGATGTTCCCAATTGAGATTTTAATGAAATCCTTTAAAATTTAAGTTTCCTCAATAATTTTGTGGATTTATAAAGATTTCGAAGGTTGTCCTCAATTGAGGTTGTGATGGATTTAAAAGTAATTCTAAATTTAGGTGTCTTCAGTTAAATTTTAATGGAATTTAATGAAATTTATTAAAATTTAGGTGTTCTCAATTAAGATTTTAATGAAATTTAATGAAATCTTTTAAAATTTGACAACCTCAATGACTAGTGAGTTTATAAAGATTTCATTATTAGAAGGATTTTAAAAGATTTGGATGGATTTCAAGCTTAAAAATACATATGGCCAAATTTTTTGAAATTTCACAATATTTGATGAGATTCTTATAGAATTTGTAAGAATCTATATAAATTCATGAAATTCATTAACATTCATAACATTTTAAAATTCATTAAAATTTTAATTGAGAACACCTCGTTCATTAATAGAAGGATTTTAAAAAATTTCAATGGATTTCAAACTTAAAAATACATATAAGCAAATCTTTTAAAATTTCACCATATTTGAGGAGATTCTTATGGAATTTGTAAGAATCTATGAATTTTGTGGATTATAAATTCATTATGAATTTTAAAATATTATAAATTCTAATGTATTTTATGGATTTGAATAGATTATAAATTCATTCTGAATTTTAAAAGATTATAAATTCTAATGTATTTTATGGATTTGAGTAGATTTTTACAAGTTCCATAAGAATCTCCTCAAATATGGTGAAATTTCAAAAGATTTGCTTATATGTATTTTTAAGTTTGAAATCAATCCAAATCTTTTGAAATCCTTCTATTAATGAAATCTTTATAAATCTACTAATTATTAAAGATACCTAATTTTTAAAGGATTTTACTAAAATCTCAATAGGAAATATCTAAATTTTAATGGGTTTCATTAAAATCCAATAAAATTTCAATTGAAGACACCTAAATTTAGAATGATTTTTAAAATCCATCACAACCTCAATTGAAAACACCCCTCTTGAATAGATTCTTACAAATTTCATAAGAATCTCATCAAATATGGTGAAATTTCAAAAGATTTGCTTATATGTATTGTTAAGCCTAAAATCCATCCAAATCTTTTAAAATCCTTCTATTAATGAAATATTTATAAATCCACTATTTTTTGAGGATACCTAAATTATAAAGGATTTCACTAAAAATAATCTTAATTGGGAATATCTAAATTTTGATGGATTTCACTAAAATCCAATAAAATCAAAATTGAAGACATCTAAATTTAGAATGATTTTTAGAATCCATCACAATCTCAGTTGAAAACCTAATTTTAGAATGACTTTTAAAATCAATCACAATCTCAATTGAGTGCACCCACTTTAATTAATGAATTTCACTTTATTTTTAGAAAGAATATATAATCAATTTCTTCATTTAAGGGGGAATCATTTTCAATAACTTTCATCATCTAATAATGTTGTGGTGTACCAATCAAAATCCATACCCTAATATCTATACATATACATACATACAGACATGTATACACACAGGCACTTACTTTGGATCAGAGAATGATATGAATCTGCCATTATATTTTTCTCATTTTCTTACTGCTTTTCTTTCTAAATTATGAACTTTCTTGAAAAGAAGAAAAATAGGATTAATGGTATACTGAGGTGTTAGTTGCAGGAATTCTTTGCCCAAAGATCATTAATCTCTCATTTTTCCAGTCAAAAACAGGTTCGTAAGCTGGCAAAAGAGATTCCCCAAAATGCCGCAATCGTAAGCTGGCTAAGGAGATTCCCCAAAATGCTGAAAGTAACTTACAATAATGTAAAAATACTCGAGCAGTATCACACAAGCCAGATTCATGAACTACAAAAAGTATTTCTCAGGGAAGACCATGGAATTCCCCAAAATAGTGCAAGTAGCTTAAAATAATGTAAAAATATTTAAGCAAGTTAACACATGCCAGATGCATGAACTACGAACGGTATTGCTAGGGGAAAACCTTGCCAATTTTTGCATTTGATGTCTCGTAGACGGTTTCTTCTGACAAGTGTTGCCTAGAAGTTTTCTTGTGGATGAAAATTAATTCGGTCAACTTCATCAATGAAACATAATTTTTTAATCATTGTCCTTCCATGGGATCAATTTAATTTTGATGAGAGAGATTTAATTTCTTTCTCTTTAATGACCAAACTTAATTGAAAGATGAAGTTTTGAGGTTGAGGGTTGGAGGAGGGATTGGCGATTGGGGAAGAAGATAAATTTTTAAAGGTTTTATGATTGTGGTGGGAGAATAAATTGTTTTATGTAATAAATATATTAAAAATCCACTTAAGCAATTTTATTTAAGGTTATTTAAGTAACTAAAAAACATTGTGGTGTCACTAACAATTTTTGTAGTGATAACATAATTACTCTTATTCTTTTAAAGGTGGATGTATATATAAAAATCGTGGATGTAAATAGCGTCACCCTTTTTGAAATTGTATCTTAATATTATCTTATATACGTATTTTTCTCATACTTTATCTTTAATATTTTATTTACTAGTAATTCTTGTTCATAACCATGATTTTCGTCCAAAATACTGTTAACATATATTGCAACGAGAGACAAATATTTAGTCTTATTTTTTAGGGTAATTGACACAAAATGTCCATACCTTTCAAGTTCATTGAGGAAAACCTTCCTACCTTTCATTTTTTGACATTTTGTACTTATTTCAACGTTTCGTTATGCAAAACGTCATTTTCACTATTTTTGAATGTAAAATAACATTTATGCCCTCTTATTTAAAACAAAAAAGAAAAGAAAAATAAAGCACAAATTGCGATCATACTCTCAAAGTTTTGAAAAAAAATGTAAATCAATCCAATAAATCATTAAAATATTAAAAATTTAAAAATTATCTATTTCTTTTCTTTTCTCTCTTCCTTCGTTTTCCTCCCCCTCCTCCTTCACAACCAAAACTCCACCCTCTTGCCACCTTGGGCGTCGAACCAACACAACCTCCACCTTGGCCAATTTTAGGGCTTTCCATCGCTGTCAAGGATTCTTGGCTGGTATACATAAATTGCCCCAACGAGGAAACCATCGTATGGAGGGAGTCAGTGTAGCATGCTCAAATTGGAGTCGGTCAAGATTCTAATATCCAGTTTCTTAAGGCTTATGAGGAATGTTTTGCTTTTTTGGATCTTTTGTTGGGAATCTACTTAACATACGCAACAAAAAATTGAAACAGATTTCGATTCCCACCAGGAATCTCTTTGTGTTTAGATAGAAATTGTGAAAAGATTGTACATTTTTCAGATCTGCAAACTTCTTTGATATTCTTTTCGTTCCAGTAATCTTGATTCGCCACCCACAGCTGTCCAATTGTCTAGCCTCCAACGATTATCTATACAGAGAATAGATTGCAGCTACTATGATTTTCTCCTCTTGTGCTAGCAAGAAATTGTGAGAAAACTATATGGATTGAAAACTCTAGCCATGTATTTATATAACCCCAA
>NW_019228593.1:0-3490 GCF_002742605.1 Olea europaea var. sylvestris
CGACGGTGTCGAAACTGGCTGAAATTTGACTGGTTAATCGAAAACAAAAATCGCGCCGGGGCAATTTCGTCATTTTTCGCGACCGCGTCGAAACTGGCTGAAATTTGGCCGGTTGATCGGAAAAAAAAATCGCGCCGGGGTAATTTCGTCATTTTTCGCGATGGTGTCGAAACTACCTGATATTTCACTGGTTGATCGAAAAAAAAATCGAGCCGGGGCAATTTTAGTCATTTTTCGCGACGGTGTCGAAAATGGCTGAAATTTGACTGGTTAATCGGAAACAAAAATCGCGCCGGGGCAATTTCGTCATTTTTCGCGACGGCGTCGAAACTGGCTGAAATTTGGCTGGTTGATCGGAAAAAAAATCGCGCCTGGGCAATTTTGGTCATTTTTCGCGACGGTGTCAAAGCTGGCAGAAATTTGACTGGGTGATTGGAAACAAAAATCGCGCCGGGGCAATTTCGTCATTTTTCGCGACGGTGTCGAAACTGGCTGAAATTTGACAGGTTGATCGGAATCAAAAATCGCGTCGGGGCAATTTTAGTCATTTTTCGTGACGGTGTCGAAACTGGCTGAAATTTGACTGGTTGATTGGAAACAAAAATCGCGCCGAGGCAATTTCGTCATTTTTCGCGACGATGTCGAAACTGGCTGAAATTTGACAGGTTGATCGGAATCAAAAATCGCGTCGGCGCAATTTTAGTCATTTTTCGCGACGGGGTCGAAACTGGCTGAAATTTGACTGGTTAATCGGAAACAAAAATCGCGCCAGGGTAATTTCGTCATTTGTTGCGACGGCGTCGAAATTGGCTGAAATTTGGCTGGTTGATCGGAAAAAAAAATCGCGCCTGGGAAATTTTAGTCATTTTTCGCGACGGCGTCGAAACTGGCTGAAATTTGGCTGGTTGATCGGGAAAAAAATCGCGCCTGGGCAATTTTAGTCATTTTTCGCGACGGTGTCAAAGCTGGCAGAAATTTGACTGGTTGATCGGAAACAAAAATCGCCCCGGGGCAGTTTCGTCATTTTTCGCGACGGTGTCGAAACGGGCTGAAATTTGGCTGGTTGATCGGAAACAAAAATACCGCCGGGCCAATTTCGTAATTTCTCGCGACGGTGTCTAAACGGACTAAAATTTGGCTGGTTGATCGGAAAGAAAAATCGCACCGGGGCAAAAAGGGCTGAAATTTGGCTGGTTGATCTGAAACAAAAATCACGCCGGGGCAATTTCGTCATTTTTCGCGACGGTTTCAAAACGGGCTGAAATTTGGCTGGTTGATCGGAAAAAAAAATCGCGCCGGGGCAATTTTAGTCATTTTTCGCGACGGTGTCGAAACTGGCTGAAATTTGACTGGTTGATCGGAAACAAAAATCGCGCCGGGGCAATTTCGTCATTTTTCGCGACGGTGTTGAAATTGCCTGAAATTTGACTGGTTGATCGGAAAAAAATCGCGCCGGGGCAATTTTAGGCATTTTTCGCGACGGTGTCGAAACTGGCTTAAATTTGACTGGTTGATCGGAAACAAAAATCGCGCCGGGGCAATTTTAGTCATTTTTCGCGACGGTGTCGAAACTGGCTGAAATTTGACTGGTTGATCGGAAAAAAATCTCGCCGGGGCAATTATAATCATTTTTCGCGACGGTGTCGAAACTGGCTGAAATTAGACCGGTTGATCGGAAACAAAAATCGCGCTGGGGCAATTTTACTCATTTTCCGCGACGGTGTCGAAACTGGCTAAAATTTGACCGGTTAATCGGAAACAAAAATCGCGCCGGGGCTATTTTAGCCACTTTTCGCGACGGTGTCGAAACGGGCTGAAATTTGGCTGGTTGATCGGAAACAAAAATACCGCCGGGGCAATTTCGTAATTTCTCGCGACGGTGTCTAAACGGACTGAATTTGGCTGGTTGATCGGAAACAAAAATCACGCCGGGGCAATTTCGTCATTTTTCGCGACGGCGTCGAAACTGGCTGAAATTTGACTGGGTGATTGGAAACAAAAATCGCGTCGGGGCAATTTTAGTCATTTTTCGCGACGGCGTCGAAACTGGCTGAAATTTGACTGGGTGATTGGAAACAAAAATCGCGTCGGGGCAATTTTAGTCATTTTTCGCGACGGCGTCGAAACTGGCTGAAATTTGACTGGGTGATTGGAAACAAAAATCGCGTCGGGGCAATTTTAGTCATTTTTCGCGACGGCGTCGAAACTGGCTGAAATTTGACTGGGTGATTGGAAACAAAAATCGCGTCGGGGCAATTTTAGTCATTTTTCGCGACGGTGTCGAAACGGGCTGAAATTTGACTCGTTGACCGGAAACAAAAATCGTGCCGGGCAATTTTAGATATTTTTCGTGACGGTGTCGAAACTGGCTGAAATTTGACTGGGTGATTGGAAACAAAAATCGCGTCGGGGCAATTTCGTCATTTTTCGCGACGGCGTCGAAACTGGCTGAAATTTGGCTGGTTGATCGGAAAAAAAAATCGCGCCGGGGTAATTTCGTCATTTTTCGCGATGGTGTCGAAACTGCCTGAAATTTCACTGGTTGATCGAAAAAAAAATCGAGCCGGGGCAATTTTAGTCATTTTTCGCGACGGTGTCGAAACTGGCTGAAATTTGACTGGGTGATTGGAAACAAAAATCGCGTCGGGGCAATTTCGTCATTTTTCGCGACGGCGTCGAAACTGGCTGAAATTTGACTGGTTGATCGGAAAAAAATCGCGTCGGGGCAATTATAATCATTTTTCGCGACGGTGTCGAAACTGGCTGAAATTTGACTGGGTGATTGGAAACAAAAATCGCGTCGGGGCAATTTCGTCATTTTTCGCGACGGCGTCGAAACTGGCTGAAATTTGGCTGGTTGATCGGAAACAAAAGTCACGCCGGGGCAATTTCGTCATTTTTCGCGACGGTGTCGAAACGGGCTGAAATTTGGCTGGTTGATCGGAAACAAAAATTACGCCGGGCAATTTCGTCATTTTTCGCGACGATGTCGAAACTGCCTGAAATTTGACTGGTTGATCGGAAAAAAAAAATCGCGCCGGGGCAATTTTACTCATTTTTCACGACAGTGTCGAAACTGGCTGAAATTTTACTGGTTGATCGGAAACAAAAATCGCGCCGGGATAATTTTTGTCATTTTTGGCGACGGCGTCGAAACGGGCTGAAATTTGACTCGTTGACCGGAAACAAAAATCGTGCCGGGCAATTTTAGTCATTTTTCGTGACGGTGTCGAAACTGGCTGAAATTTGACTGGGTGATTGGAAACAAAAATCGCGCCGGGGCAATTTCGTCATTTTTCGCGACGGTGTCGAAACTGGCTGAAATTTGACAGGTTGATCGGAATCAAAAATCGCGTCGGGGCAATTTTAGTCATTTTTCGCGACGGTGTCGAAACTGGCTGAGATTTGACTGGTTAATCGAAAACAAAAATCGCGCCGGGGCAATTTCGTCATTTTTCGCGACGGCGTCGAAACTGGCTGAAATTTGGCT
>NW_019228593.1:3657-3852 GCF_002742605.1 Olea europaea var. sylvestris
TAGTCATTTTTCGCGACGGTGTCGAAACTGGCTTAAATTTGACTGGTTGATCGGAAACAAAATCGCGCCGGGGCAATTTTAGTCATTTTTCGCCACGGTGTCGAAACTGACAGAAATTTGACTGGTTGATCGGAAACAAAAATCGCGCCGGGGCAATTTTACTCATTTTCCGCGACGGCGTCGAAACTGGCTGAA
>NW_019228594.1:0-3852 GCF_002742605.1 Olea europaea var. sylvestris
ATAACTTCAGGTTTTTTCATTTTTGGCGAATTGCTAGTGTAATTCGGTTGGAATCGAGTAAATGAAAAGTGGTTTCTGATTTCGTCCTAACTTCGGGTTTGTTCGTTTTTGGCGAATTGCTAGTCTAATTCGATTGGAATCAAGTCAATGAAAAGTGATTTTTGATTTCATTATAACTTCGGGTTTGTTCCTTTTTGGGGAATTGATAGTCAAATTCGATTGGAATCGAGTCAACGAAAAGTGGTTTTCGATTTCATGATAACATCGGGTTTGTTCATTTTTGGCGAATTGCTAGTCAAATTCGATTGGAATCGATTCAATGAAAAGTAGTTTTTGATTTCATGAGAACTTCGGGTTTGTTTTTTTTTGCGAATTGCCAATCAAATTCGATTAGAATCGAGTCAATGAAAAGTGGTTTTTGATTTCACGCTAACTTCGGGTTTGTTCATTTTTGGCGAATTGTTAGTCAAATTCGATTGGAATCGAGTCAATGAAAAGTGGCTTTCGATTTCATGATAACTTCGACTTTGTTCATTTTTGGCGAATTGCTAGTCAATTTCGATTGGAATCGATTCAATGAAAGTGGTTTTTGATTTCAAGATAACTTCAGGTTTTTTCATTTTTGGCGAATTGCTAGTCAAATTCGATTGGAATCGATTCAATGAAAGTGGTTTTTGATTTCAGGATAACTTCGGGTTTTTTGATTTTTGGCGAATTGCTAGTGTAATTTGGTTGGAATCGAGTCAATGAAAAGTGGTTTTCGATTTGATGTTAACTTCGGGTTTGTTCATTTTTGATGAATTGCTAGTCTAATTCGATTGGAATCGAGTCAATGAAATGTGATTTTTGATTTCATTATAACTTCGGGTTTGTTCCTTTTTGGGGAATTGCTAGTCAAATTCGATTGGAATAGAGTGAATGAAAAGTGATTTTCGATTTCATGATAACTTCATGTTTATTCATTTTTGGCGAATTGCTAGTCAAATTCGATTGGAATCGATTCAATGAAAAGTAGTTTTTGATTTCATGATAAGTTCGAGTTTGTTTGTTTTTAGGGAATTGCCAGTCAAATTCAATTAGAATCGAGTCAATGAAAAGTAGTTTTTGATTTCATGCTAACTTCGGGTTTGTTCGTTTGGGGCGAATACCTAGTCAAATTCGATTGGAATCCAGGCAGTGAAAAGTTGTTTTTGATTTCATGAAAACTTCGGGCATGTTTGTTTTTGGGGAATTGTTAGTCTAATTCGATTGGAATCGAGTCAATGAAAAGTGGTTTTCAAATTCATGATAATTTCGGGCTTGTTCGTTTTTGGCGAATTGCTACTCAAAGTCGATTGGAATCGAGTCAGTGAAAAGTGGCTTTTGATTTCATGGTAACTTCGGGCTTGTTCGTTTTTGGCGAATTGCTAGTCAAATTCGATTGGAATCGAGTAAGTGAAAAGTGGTTTTAGATTTCATGATAACTTTGGGTTTGTTCGTTTTTGGCGAATTGCTAGTTAAATTCGATTGCATCGCGCCAACAAAAAGTGGTTTTTGATTTCATGGTAACTTTGGGTTTGTTCGTTTTTGGCGAATTGCTAGTTAAATTCGATTGGAATGAGCCAATGAAAAGTGGTTTTTGATTTCATGATAACTTTGGGTTTGTTCATTTTTTTCGAATTGCTAGTCAAATTCGATGGTAATCGAGTCTGTGAAAAGTGGTTTTTGATTTCATGATAACTTCTGGTTTGTTTGTTTTTCGCTAATTGCTAGTCTAATTCGATTGGAATCGAGTCAATGAAAAGTGGTTTTTGATTTCATGTTAACTTCGAGTTTTTTCATTTTTTTGCGAATTGCTAGTCTAATTCGGTTGGAATCGAGTCACGGAAAAGTGGTTTTTGATTTCATGATAACTTCGCGTTTGTTCGTTTTTGGCGATTCGCCAGTCAAATTCGATTGGAATCGAGTCAATGAAAAGTGATTTTTGATTTCGTGAGAACTTCGGGTTTGTTCATTTTTGGAGAATTGCTAGTCAAATTCGATTGGAATCGAGTCAATGAAAAGTGGTTTTTGATTTCATGATAACTTCGGGTTTGTTCGTTTTTCGCAAATTTCTAGTCAAATTCAATTGGAATAGAGCCGATGAAAAGTGGATTTTGATTTCATGGAAACTTCGGGCGTGTTCGCTTTTGGCGAATTGCTTGTCTAATTCGAATGGAATCGAGTCAATGAGAAGTGGTTTTTGATTTCATGTTAATTTCGAGTTTTTTCGTTTTTGGCGAATTGCTAGTCTTATTCGATTGGAATCGAGTCAGTGAAAAGTGGTTTTTGATTTCATGTTAATTTCGGGTTTGTTCGTTTTTGGCGAATTGCTAGTCTAATTCGATTCGAATCGAGTCAATGAAAAGTGGTTTTTGATTTCATGTTAACTTCGGCTTTGTTCATTTTTGGGGAATTGTTAAATTGCTAGTGTAATTCGATTGGAATCGAGTCAATGAAAAGTGGTTTTTGATTTCATGTTAACTTTGGGTTTGTTCGTTTTCAGCGAATCGCTAGTCTAATTCGATTGGAATCGAGTCGATGAAAAGTGATCTTTGATTTCTTTATAAATTCGGGTTTGTTCCTTTTTGGGGAATTGCTAGTCAAATTCGATTGGAATATAGTCAATGAAAAGTGGTTTTCGGTTTCATGATAACTTTGGATTTTTTCATTTTTAGTGAATTGCTAGTCAAATTCGATTGGAATCAATTCAATGAAAAGTAGTTTTTCATTTCATAATAACTTTGAATTTGTTTGTTGTTGGCGAATTGCTAGTGAAAGTCGATTAGAATCGAGTCAATGAAAAGTGGTTTTTGATTTCATGATAAGTTCGGGTTTGTTCGTTTTTGGCGAATTCCCAGTCAAATTTGATTGGAATCGAGTCAATGAAAAGTTGTTTTTGATTTTATGAAAATTTCGGGCTTGTTCATTTTTGGGGAATTGCTAGTCAAATTCGATTGGAATCGAGTCAAGGAAAAGTGGTTTTCGATTTCATGATAACTTCGGGTTTGTTCATTTTTGGCGAATTGCTAGTTAAATTCGATTGGAATCGATTCAATGAAAAGTAGTTTCTGATTTCATGATAACTTCGGGTTTGTTTGTTTTTGGCGAGTTGCTAGTCAAATTCGATTGGAATCGAGTCAATAAAAAGTGGTTTTTAATTTCATGATAACTTCGGATTTGTTCATTTTTCGCGAATTGCTAGTCAAATTCAATTGTAATAGAGCCGATGAAAAGTGGAATTTGATTTCATGAAAACTTCGGGCTTGTTAATTTTTGGCGAATTGCTAGTCAAATTCGATTGGAATCGAGTCAGTGAAAAGTGATTTTTGATTCCATGATAACTTTGGGTTTGTTCGTTTTTGGCGAATTGCTAGTTAAATTCGATTGGAATTGAGCCAACGAAAAGTGGTTTTTGATTTCATGGTAACTTTGGGTTTGTTCGTTTTTGGCGAATCGCTAGTAAAATTCGATTGGAATCGAGCTAATGAAAATTGGTTTTTGATTTCATGATAACTTCGGGTTTGTTCATTTTTCGCTAATTACTAGTCAAATTCAATTCGAATTGATCCATTGAAAAGTGGATTTTGATTTCATGAAAACTTCGGGTTTGGTCTTTTTTGGCGAATTGCTAGTCGAATTCGATTGGAATCGAGTCAATGAAAAGTGGTTTTTATTTCATGAAAACTTCGGGCTTGTTTGTTTTTTGTGAAATGCTAGTCTAATTCGATTTGAATCGAGTCAATGAAATGTGCTTTTTGATTTCATGATAACTTCGGGTTTGTTCATTTTTGGCGAATTGCTAGTCAAATTCGATTGGAATCGAGTCAATGA
>NW_019228595.1:0-3243 GCF_002742605.1 Olea europaea var. sylvestris
CGCGCCGGGGCAATTTCGTCATTTTTCGCGACTGTGTCGGAATGGGCTTAAATTTGGCAGGTTGATGGAAATAAAAATCGCGCGCGGGGGCAAATTCGCCATTTTTCGCGACTGTGTCGGAATAGGCATAAATTTGCCAAGTTGATCGAAAACAAAAACCGCGCCGGGGGGCAATTTCGTCATTTTTCGCGACCGTGTTGGAATGCGCTAAAATTTGACTATTTCATCGGAAATAAAAATCGCGCCGTGGCCATTTCGTCATTTTTCTCGACTATGTCGGAATGGGCTTAAATTTGACAGGGTCATCGGGAACAAAAACTGCGCCGGGGCCAATTTCGTCATTTTTCGCGACTGTTTCGAAATGGGCTAAAATTTGACTGGTCGATCGGAAAAAAAATCGCGCCGTTGGCAATTTCGTCATTTTTCGCGACTGTGTCGGAATGGGCTTAAATTGCAGGTTGTTCGGAAATAAAAATGGCGACGGGGGCAATTTCGTCCTTTTTCGCCACTGTGTATAAATTGGCTAAAATTTGAATGGTTGATCGGAAATAAAAATCGCACCGGGGGCAATTTCCTCATTTTACGAGACTGTGTCAGAATGGTCTTAAATTTTGCAAGTTGATCGGAAATAAAAATCGCGCCGGGGGCAATTTCGTCATTTTTCGCGACTGTGTCGTAATGGGCTAAAATTTAACTGGTTGGTCGGAAACAAAAATTGCGTCGGGGCAATTTCGTCATTTTTCGCCACTGTGTCGGAATGGGCTTAAATTTTGAAAGTTGAACGGAAATAAAAATTGCGCCGGGGGTAAATTCGTCATTTTTCGCGACTGTGTCGAAATGGGCTAAAATTTGACTGGTAGATTGGATACAAAAACCGCACCGGGGCAATTTCGTCATTTTTCGCGACTGTGTCGGAATGGTCTTAAATTTGGCAGGTTGATCGGAAATAAAATTCGGGCCGGAGGGAATTTCATAATTTCTCGCGACTGTGTCGGAATGGGCTAAAAGTTGACTGGTTGATCGGAAACAAAAATCTCGCCGGGGGCAATTTCGTCATTTTTCGCGACTGTGTCGAAACGGGATTAAATTTGGCAGGAGGATCAAAAATCGCGTCGTGGGCAATTTCGTCATTTTACGGGACTGTGTCGAAGTGGGCTTAAATTTGGCAGGTTGATCGGAAATAAAAATCGCGTCGTGGACAATTTCGTCATTTTTCGCGACTGTGTCGTAATGGGCTAACATTTAACTGGTTGATCGGAAATAAAAATCGCGTCGGGGGCAATTTTGTCATTTTACGCGTCTGTATCGGAATGGGCTTAAATTTGACAGGTTCATCGGAAATAAAAATCGCGCCGTGGGCTATTTCGTCATTTTTCGCGACTGTGCGAAAATGGGCTAAAATTTGACTGGTTGATCGGAAACAAAAATCTCGACGGGTTCAATTTCGTCATTTTTCGCGACTGTGTCGAAACGGGCTTAAATTTGGCAGGTGGATCGGAAATAAAAATCGCCCAGGGGCCAATTTCGTCATTTTTCGCGACTGTATCAAGATGGGCTAAAATTTGACTGGTCGATCGGAAAAAAATCGCGCCGTTGGCAATTTCGTAATTTTTCGCGACTGCGTCGGAATGGGCTTAAATTTGGCAGGTTGTTCGGAAATAAAAATCGTGCCGGGGGCAATTTCGTCTTTCTTCTCCATTGTGTCGAAATTGGCTAAATTTTGACTGGTTGATCGGAAATAAAAATCGCGTCGGGGGCAATTTCGTCATTTTTCGCGACTGTGTCTGAATGGGCTAAAATTTGACTGGTAGATCGGAAACAAAAATCGTGCCAGGGCAATATCGTCATTTTTCGCTACTGTGTCGAACAGGGCTTAAATTTGGCAGGTTGATCGGAAATGAAAATCGCAAAGGGGACAATTTCGTCATTTTTCGCGACTGTGTCGAAATGGGCTTAAATTTGGCAGGTTGATGGGAAATAAAAATCGCGCCTAGGGCAATTTCGTCATTTTTCGTGACTGTGTCGTAATGGGATAAAATTTAACTGGTTGATCGGAAACAAAAACCGCGCCGAGGCAATTTCGTCATTTTTCACCACTGTGTCGGAATGTGCTTAAATTTTGCAAATTGATCGGAAATAAAAATCGCGCTGGGGGCAATTACATCATTTTCCGCGACTGTGTCGGACTGGGCTTAAATTTGGCAGGTTGATCGGAATTAAAAATCGCGCCGTGGGCAATTTCGTAATTTTTCTCGACTGTGTCGGAATGGGCTTAAATTTGGCAAGTTGATCGAAAACAAAAATCGCGTCGTGGGCAATTTCGTCATTTTACGCTACTGTGTTGGAATGGGCTTAAATTTGGCAGGTTGATCGGAAATAAAAATCGCGCCGAGGGCAATTTCGTCATTTTCCGCGACTGTGTCGGAATGGGTCTAAATTTGACAGGTAGATCGGAAAAAAAAAATCGCGTCGCGAAAATTTCGTCATTTTTCGCGATTGTTTCGGAATGGGCTCAAATTTGGCAGATTGATCGAAAATAAAAATCCCGCCGGGGGTAATTTCGTCATTTTTCGCGACTGTGTCGAAATGGGCTAAAATTTGACCGGTCGATTGGAAAAAAAAATCGCGCCGGGGGCAATTTCGTCATTTTTCGCGACGGTGTCGAAATGGGCTAAAATTTGACCGGTCGATTGGAAAAAAAAATCGCGCCGGGGGCAATTTCGTCATTTTTCGCGACGGTGTCGAAATGGGCTAAAATTTGACCGGTCGATTGGAAAAAAAAATCGCGCCGGGGGCAATTTCGTCATTTTTCGCGACGGTGTCGAAATGGGCTAAAATTTGACCGGTCGATTGGAAAAAAAAATCGCGCCGGGGGCAATTTCGTCATTTTTCGCGACGGTGTCGAAATGGGCTAAAATTTGACCGGTCGATTGGAAAAAAAAATCGCGCCGGGGGCAATTTCGTCATTTTTCGCGACTGTGTCGGAATGGGCTTAAATTTGGCAGGTTGATTGGAAATAAAAATCGCGCCGGGGGCAATTTCGTCATTTTTCGCGATTGTGACGGAATGGGCTTAAATTTGGCAAGTTGATCGAAAACAACAATCGCGCCAGGGGGCAATTTCGTCGTTTTTCGCGACCGCATCGGAATGGGCTTAAAATTGCCAGGTTGATCGGAATTAAAAATCGCGCCGTGGGCAATTTCGTCATTTTTCGCGACTGTGTCGGAATGGGCTTAAATTTGG
>NW_019228595.1:3679-3852 GCF_002742605.1 Olea europaea var. sylvestris
CATGTTGATCGTAAATAAAAATCACGCCGAGGGCAATTTCGTCATTTTCCGCGACTGTGTCGGAATGGGTCTAAAATTTAACAGGTAGACCGGAAAAATAAATCGCGTCGCGAAAATTTCGTCATTTTTCGCGATTGTTTCGGAATGGGCTCAAATTTGGCAGATTGATCGAA